>NC_089518.1:7904088-8204088 GCF_963924715.1 Thunnus thynnus
GTGATAGCTCCGTTGGTTCAGTCATGTTAACAACAGATGGAAGGCAGTGGGGTGTGGTTGAAAGCCACTGAAAAGGCGAGCAAGTGGACCTTTTTGTTAAGATTTTCCTAAGGTCAAAAATGAACTTTCACACAAAAACGAACTTTCACACTCAGTTTCCAAAGATTTATTATCGTCCGACTGCCAGACTGCAATGAAAGTCGGGAGACAACATATTCTTAAGGTTTCGGGTGCATGCACGGTGTCGTGCACGGTGTCGTGCATCGTACCCGAGTGACAGCAACAGCATATATTACACGTTCATATCCATGTAACTGTAAAAGATTAGATTTGTAAGTAATAGCACAGCTTTTTTTACTTTCTTTGGAGAGAAACATGTGCCTGATAATCTCATGAGTAACTACACTAATGTTGAAATGTGTTGTGCAGGAAACAGACTGTGACCAAACGGCAAAGCTGCAGTAGAATATCAGCGAGGACAATCTAAATGTGCCTGAAGTGTTTGTTTTAGTGTCCCAGAGCCAGCAGTACTCTCTGGGCTCATTGTTAGCATCACAGGGCTGCAGACTCTGCAGTAACCTGCACTTGGTTTCCTCTCACTGCCTCATACGTTGCCTTTACAAGGAGACAGATCCTGCACAGCACAAACACCATTTCTTCCTGTTTAGACAGTCAATTACAAATGTGTTCTTTTATACTCTCAAAATGTAAAAAAAACCAACAAAAAAAACCCAAACATTATTAAACTTCCTGTCACTGAAAGTAAGGTTTTATCAGTCACTAAACTACCAGTCAGTTTAGTCAAGTTCAGTTTTATTCCATGTTTAAAAAATTACTTTTGTACAATAATGTGTGTGAATCGTATTTTATTGTACTTTTTATAATGGTGCTATCAAACTGGCTCTCTGTTTTCTGAGGGTACAGTACATGTTGAACAGCTACATTATGTATACTAACAGTATACTTGAACTGAGCGTACAAAACTATGTGCTTTGTGTGTTAAACTATAATAAAGGTCTGAGTTACAGAGCAACTAACATCTTTGCTGTTCTGTGTGATTTATATTTATTTTTTCTTCATTATTATTAAGATAAGAACACAAGAACTGTAATTCACATATCTGATTTATTCTATGACAAATGTGTAGAAAAGCCCCAAAAACTGCATGTAGACAATCGTAGGACACTGATAAACACACACATCTTCAGTTCAGTAGAGAATAAATCATTCAGGTTCACAGTGACTCAGCTCACCACACTGTCTGGCTGCTGAAAGATTCTCTTTCTTCTCGCACTGGATTTCCCAAGAGTCTTTGCTTCTTTTTCAGATATGTTTACCCTGGGTCGGAGGAACAATCAGTCATCTTTGGCAGCATTTACACTGCAGCAGATGTAATTTTTTTTTTTTTAACCCTTTCTATGTCTGATTTCTTGGAGATATCAGATTCTCTGCACATCCTCCAAGTCTGATCTGATCTGTGAAGCCAAGTTTTATATATTTACTATAAAGTACTGGTTGTAAATAAACATTCTACCCAAAATGCACTTTTTAGATTTCATTGCCAAACAGTGAAAATGGAAGAGCTCCAACTCAACTTCACCAACTTAACAAGAGTTTAGTCTCTGGAGACACAAGAGCATAAAAAACTGCAGCGTAGAGTAGTTCAAACATAAGTTGCATGAAAACACACACAATTACATGACAACACTGACATGTAGAGCAATAAATACAGTATGAAAAAGAGCTTTTTAAATATTCATTATCTTTTAAATGATTCCAAACCGAAGGTGCAAGTATAGAGGTACGATACTTTAAAAACAGACCATGTGTAATTATTCAATGTTTGCTGTAGCATGATTTAAAAGGCCCTGTTCCCTAACATTAACAGCATTTATATGGGATTAAATCATAAATTTCAGTGTGATTCTTCAGTTACTTCAGTTACTCTTAACGTATCAGTCATGTTACACAAAACATGTTTTGAAGGGCGTCAGGCCTGGAGCTTATTACAAAAAGCATGTATGCTTTCTCAGCTCCCAGTTGTGATGTGGGTTTATTTGTGGGGTTTTGTGTGTGTGTGTGTGTGTGTGTGTGTGTGTGTGTGTGTGTTTGTTTTGTGATGTCAACGCAGATCATCTGCTTAGTCAGTGATAGTGAAAACAGGTGTGCATAATTTGGCACTCTGAGCACTGAGTGACTAAGTACTGTTAAGTTGAGGGAGGAAGGGTAAAACATGTTATATTTATGTTGATTCTGTTATTCTGTATCTTTCTAACCTGTGGTGAGCTGATGGTGCGTCACAGTTAGGTGAGTCTGAGGGTAAAATACCAGTCAGCAGTCAGTAGTAAGAGGAGTTCAAGGGTCGGTTACAGCTCGCTGTGAGACTGCAGATTTGATTAGTTTAGTTAGTTTTGTTGAAGGTTCATTTTTTCCTGTTTTATTCATATTTTTGTTAATAAATGCCACCTTTTTTGCCTAACAAATACTCCTGCCTAACAACCTGCTCTTTCAACATCCCCTTTAAAGTTTTCCAGTTACAAACAACATTTTCTGCCCTTTATACAACTTATTTTATGTAGGTTTTACCTTACGCCAGACCTATTTCATCATATGTCCTGCTGTCAAAGCATTTTGGTCTGAGGCATTATCCATGATGTCATAGATCCTTGGTCATCAGTTAAAGGACAACACTGGTGTGACTGTTAACAGACTGCAGACTGTTTTAGGGCTGTGTACTGGCAACAGTCTGGCGATATGATACGTATCATGATACAGGGGTATTGTGATACTGTAAGCGAGTGTATATCGTAGTTGTTTTCATGAGGCTGTGATTATCCTGCAGGTCACAATAGGTCATTTTATACAGGTATGGACAAGTTTCAAAAAATGGTCTCAGTACAATGAAATGCCTACTATGGGGACTAACATCATCCACAAGAGTCTCAGCTTTCCAGTCAGACCCAATTTATGCAATTCCAAGACAGTTTAGGGACCCCAGTATGCAGAAATATTCAAATGCACCGTTTTTAGAAGACGTGAAAATAACACATTTATACTGCATGCAAACAATTGCATGTTTTTTGCCAGAAACTGCATGGGATTAGCATAAAGTGGACATGTCTGTAAAGGGGAGAACCATGGGTTTCCATTCAGATATCTTGAGGTGACCAAGGGACCCCTTTAAAAATGGCCATTCCAGTTCTTCCCTTGCCAAAATTTAGCCTAACTTTGGAGTGTTATTTACCCCCCCCCTCCCGACAAGCTAGCATCACATAGTTGATACCAGTGGATGCTTTAGGTTGTCTAGTTTCACATGATACCAGTATTTTCACCTTTCAAAACCATTTAAGATGCCCCTGCCCTCTGAGGGTTAATTAAAAATCAATACAGTGTGTCACTAAACATTATATCACAATACTCAAGTGTATTGATACTGTTTATCAATTAAAAGAACCATTCTTCTAAATTAGTATGTTTTTATAGTAATATAAAGCTGCTCAGTATGGAGGGGCAGCTTCAGGAGGAGATGAACTAAAGCTGATTGCTGTCTGATGATTGGTCAACTGCCTGTTGAATATAATTGTTTTGAGAAAGGGAGACGATTCATCAGTTACTGCACTGATGAACTGAACCAAACTGTAAAAACTGTGAACTCATGCTGTAAATGCCTTTTTGTTTCATGTTAAAGTAAAGAAAACAAGAAATACAGGCGGTGTACAGGGGACTGGAGGGCAGCCGGACTATGGAGGGGCTCAGGCACAAATATACAGTGGCAGCAGCACTACGAGGAGCCTAAACTGGTACAAGACTGACCTCCTGTGGCTAAACACAAACATTACACTTTCTTCTCTGTAGGAGAAGCTGCAGAAGTGATTCAACAGGAATCCATCCGTTCTCTGGAGTGCTCATTGTGTGCAGGGTAGTTGGGTGCATGCATTGATTGAGAGGTGGTTAAGGCCTTGTACGGGTCACCAGAATATCAAGGCTAAAATCCACACTCACAATCACTCCTCCTGAGTTTCTGACTCACCTAACCTGCATGTATCTGCACTGTAGGAGTAAACCCACTCAAACACAGAGAGAAAATATTGTGAGTCAAAGCTGCTTCACCAAAACAATAGCTGTGGTACATCTGCATACCAAACAATCTTCTGTTTCCCCATCTGCCACAGACAGATCTCATTTCAAAGCCCATCGGCAGAAGGGAGGGATGTTTACAGTAAAGTCCAATTATACTCTTTATGCCAGAGTACATCCAATAAACCATGAAGCTGATGAATTACAGTTGTCATAAGTACAGTCATTTAGAGTTGAGGCAGTAAGCTGCCCCAAATCTTTATGTGGTCTTTAAATTATGGCTGCTTTCTCTGTAGGAGAACACTAGCTGTGGATGTTGGAGCGGAGCCAGGCATTCTCTGTTTGGGCAATCTGTTGTGCTGCAGTGTAAACTGAGATGAATCACACAGTAGGGGGGAGCTGTGGAGCCTGTCAGGTTTAGACAAATGCACAGTGTCTCCTTCTATATCAGAATTGACTCAGGAGGGGAAGATCTGATGTTTAACTAACAGTGTGTCATACATAATTTCTTCATGGCTCTTAAATATGGAGAAACTAAATGCGTGCAGTATTTAGGCCCAATCATGCATGCAGCACAAACCTAGAGGGCTGCTTGAATGATAATTATGTAGTAAGTAATTACATAGCCTGGTGGCATCAGACAAAACCTTACATGTTCATCTGCTGAGACCTTCCCTTGTGTCCATGTTGGCTACAGCATATTGGCAAGAAGAGCAGACCTGTAAAGACAAGTGTTTTAAAACCTTAAAGCAACATATGCAGAAACGATATGACGTCATCTGCTGCGAGACATTTTCATGAGGCTGATTGTCTCATTTTGTGCCGTCCAGCAGTTTCCAAACCGCTTTCTATGTGAGAACGTTACGTACGCACACGGTCTTCAAGAGCAACTTAACAGCAGTTAACTTACTCGCTTTAAAAAGTGTATAATCATTACTGTGTTTACTTTCAAAGCTAATCAATCACATTACCAGTCACATGCATTTAAATTTGCACATCAGTCAGAACTGCTCATAACACAGCTGTCTTCAGTTTAGTAGTAAGATCAGTCTGTTACATTCAGTACAAAACTAGGTCTATACAAGCACTGTTTATAAGGTTAATGGCTCAGCAGCTACAGAATTATCACATCATGACTGTGTCTGCTATCAATCAGGAGGTAAAGTATCTGTTCATCACTGAGCTCCACTGCAGGTCGTTCTCGTCTCCTACTGATTTACATAAAGTCATACATGTATATTTCCTGCCTGGTATCAGTCAGAGCTCTGTTCACTGACTCCAGCTGGTGCACATCGCTGCTGCCCAGATTTCGCCTGGCACCAAGAGAATGAACACATCACTTCTTTACTGGCCGACTTACACAGGCTGCATGTTAAGATCTGTGTTGAGTTTAAGATTCTACTGATCGCTTTTAAAGCATTAGCCGGCCTCGCTAAGTTATATCAAGGACTTATTGATTCCCTGTGTGGCTGGGCGTTCCCTTCGATCGGTGGACGGGGCTCTGCGTGTTATTCCCAGGTCTCAGGGGAACCGGCCTTTGCTTTTAGAGCCTCCAGACTGTGGAGGATCAGACACATTTAGCTTCAAATCTCTTCTTAAAACATTATTTTGTAGGAAAGTGTTTATGAATATATAATATATTTCTGGGTTTTTATTATCCCATTCTTTCCATTTTATATTTTTAATTCACTTTAATTTTGTCCATGGTGTTTTATGATTTCTGTGTTTGTTTTATTTGCTCTTTTTATTTTATTTTTTCTTCTTTTTCCGTGAAGCACTTTATTAAGAAAAGGGTTATATAAATAAAGTTAATTATACGCAGACCTTCTGGACACACTCAGCTGCTGTAAGATGGAGCAAGACGCCCGCCCAACAAATACCAGTGAAGCTGATGTTTGTGTGTTGCCTACATTTAGTAAAAGCTTCCATTTGTAAATATCCATCTTGCTTTCTTATGTTTTTGGAATTCTGCACATGAACAGATTTGATCTATTTTTTCCTTGTTGGTTTTTCAGGATCTGTTGGTTTCAACAAAGACAAACACAGAAAAACATTTTGGTAGTCTGGTGAGGAGAGTCATGGGAGGAACTGGTCACCAGTCTGGAGCAAAATATGAAATAGATTTTTATGATAATTATAAAATGTAAAAAAAGAGAAAGTTTTATCATAACAGATAATTAGTAAAACTAGTTTTTTTTTAAGAGACTCTTTTAGTTTTCAGTCTTTTTTTCTGTGTGATGGAATAACAGTGAGATTATAAAGTGAACCAGAGGACTACAAAGTGTTCCTCTTCAGACCTGTCGGCTGCTTCCAATAACAGCCGTCGGGTTGACAGACATGTTTTGAGAAATGTCATATGTTCTGTAAGGCCACTGAGAGCTGTGATCATGTTTTATATGTGTGTGGTTGGCAGAAAACAGAGGGCAGGGGGTCCCACCGCAGCCCTGATATAAACCTTTTCTGGCTTTTTATGACTTTTTATAGTATAGTATAGTGTGCTTTTCCATATCCTAAAAGTCCTGTTGCTTCCTGGTTCGATTTTTCATCTCAGAGAAGTAACAAAGGACCACTCATTTCAGGCTGCAGCTTTATGTGGAGATAAACAGCTGAAAACCACAATTTATTGCAGTGAATGTGAGGCAATAACTTTGAGATACAGTATAACCATATAATGGGAATCATTTATCATATTCCCAGAATTCCATGACATTCCTGAAAATCAATAAGGGCACTTTTTTCTCTCTTCTATATATTTTTATACTAGTTGCATTGAGTATTATTATTGCATTTATACATGAATACTTGTTTTTTATCCTTCAGCGGGACATTAACGCCTAATGTAACTTCTGCAGAGAAACAGTGTGATCCTCAGTTCCAGGTTTAGGTTGGAAGGAGATTTTATGAGTTGGTAAGTCAAATAAAAAGCAAAGGCAGTAATGATGTGAAACACACTCACAAATCAATATGTGACAATAAAAGTCCCATGAAAGAGAACGCACTAATGCCAAGATCAAGAAGAATGTAGTAATTATGAAGTAGCTGCCTGTGAGATTTTGATAAATAAATCCCATGTTCTTGGTAAAAAAAAGACTGGTAGCATCTACTGGTCTCTACAGGGCTGTGAAGGCTGGAGCGTATCCCAGCATGCATTGGGCAAGCAGGAGGATGTACCCTGCACAACAACTGGTATTACTAAACCACAATACTAACCGACACCAGGTTTGCTGTTTTTCACTTGGTTTGTAATAATTATACTGCAGTTTCTTAAAGGATATGCATCATGTCATGTTATTACAGGTATTAAGACTGGATTTTGAGAAGGGTGCATGTTTCATTCAATCATTTCATTCTATCTGGAATACAAAAGTATTTAATTTTTCAGGATTTTGTGGGTTTCAAAAATGGAAAAGTAATGTTTTTTTCAGTTTTGTGTCTGTATTTCTTCACCGTGCACAGAAAGCAAGAAAAAATGCTGTGGTTGGAAATTCAGCCTTTTTTCTGCCGTCAGTAACCTTTAACACAAGAGTTCAGTGAAGAGAGGATGTTGATATGATAAACGACCAGTTTCAGGCAAAGTGACTCATTGTGGGAGGAATGAAAGGTAGATTGAATGATACTCCAACCTGTTTTTTTTCTTCTCTATTTTGCAACAGATATTAAAATGTAGTTCTACAGAACTGTCACAGATAATAACAGTATTATACAAAGGAATCTTGTTTTAATTTCACATAACTATAATCAGTGTCAAAGTTATGGCACTTAAAGGGTGAAATATTCTGCTTTTTGAGGTTTTCTGTTATTTATGTACTGCTATGATGATGGATATCTTTGCAAGTCAAAAGCCAGGACATCGACCTGCTCTGAACACTTTGTTTGCAACGTTTTTTTCTACATTGCCAATAAGCTGATGTCAGCATGCCCATAAATGGCCATCTGCTCTGTGGCCTTTGTTGCTAAGGTTGTTGCTAAGGTGTTTTCATGTGTTGCTCTCGTTGTCCACTCTCATATTTCAGATCAGGTTTTGGCTCCAACATCTACAGGTGTATCTGAGAAGTAGTGAAATCCTGCTACTATAGTTTGTTTCATGATTTATTTATGTGGTCACCGGAGCCGGTGGAAGTCTCCCTAGAGCCTTCTAAGAGCTGACCAATCAGAACAGAGTGGGCTCATCAGGAGGGGGGGGGGGGGGGATGCATAAAGGTGAAGTACAGGTATAGGTCACAGGTGTAGGTCAAGTGTTTTTTGAACTGTAAACCTTGCAAATATATTTCCAGTATAGCACCAGATTAAAAATATAGACCTGGAAATGTGCATAATGTCCCCTTTAATCATTTCATTACTATTAAATTATTATTTGGCATCTCACTTGTTCATGAGGCTTTCGCTCATATAAGTCCACCCCTATATGGACATAATGTATAAACTACATTATGTCATGAAACTTTACTGAACCATGTTAAATTATTTTGTATCTGACTTTCCCTCTGCAGAGGTCAGAGGTCAGAAGGCGAAGCCACTGAGGAGCGGTGGAGATGAAATGTCTTCTGCAGGCTTCACGTTTGCAGAGCCAGCAGCTCAGTTTCAGGTTCAAACAACCTTCTCACTGCATCGTCATCTGGTCTGGGTTCACCTCCGCTGTGGGAAATAGTTCTGCTCTGGTGGACTCAGGCGAGGTGTCCTGCTATATAACAACACGAAATACTGCCCTTGAAAGCAAACCAAGTTGAAAAGAAGCCCAGCACTTCTTGGTTCTACACTTTTTCTCTGTAAATCATAAAAAGCATCGGGAACTTTGCGTCTTCTCAGCTGTGCAGGCATGTTTGTAAAATCTGAAATGTACATTAACAAAACACCAGAAGCCAGCAGGGTGTAAAATATGTACACATTTTATTTATTAGCATACAACTGTTTGATTGGTAAAACATTTGGATTTCAACTGAAAAAAAATGAACATACAAAAGTTCAATTAACCAAACTCCTGATAAATAAAGGATGAGTTCAATCCAAAATTATTCATGAAAATGTATTTACATAATTTTTAAAAAAATCAAGACAGTTGTTGATCTTTTAGCTATGACATTCCAAAAAATTACACTTGTACATATTTCTAGTGTTAATTCATATTAAAGATGCTTCAAATGAGTTTCTGTCAGACCACATTCACAAGATGTCTGAGACGCTTGAACATTATCAGCCACACATACTACAGTATCTTCAACCTTCGTTAAGGGTCATTAACATAAACTGAGGTTCTGCTGCTACACTTACAGTCAGTCCAGGATCATAATCTTGGGTTTTAGAAGCTTGTTAGCAATAAGATCTGTGTGATCTCACTGTTAGACTCACAGAAAGGCAACATTCAAAGCCATTACAGGCACTGTCAACTAACAAGAGCACTTTTAATACTTCGGTCAAAGGCATTCTCACAATATATGTATATTATGCTTATTAGACATGAGTCAAAAATCAACAGTAGTCACCAAACACTATGCATAGCACAGTTTACAAAGAAAAGTAACCATGACTTGAGGAATAGCATTAACAATATTACATGCACAATACAGAGCAAGCATAAGATCTGGGTTTTCAGAAGGAATATAATCTTAAATCAATGCATACAAAGGAAATATGTAGATTAAGATTAGAATCTGTGACGGTTTGACTGGAATGTTTGGAGTCTGACAAAGTTCAGTGTCGTCATTTCATTAGAAGGTCAAACCCTACAAAGGAAACATGCGGGGGAAGTGATAAACTACAGAGCACCCTTGCAAAAAAAAACAACAAAAAAAACATCAATAAGAAGAAACTGTGGTTCAACACATGCACTTAATCAGACTGATAATCAGAGTTCTCTTGTTTCTGGATGAAATTATATTCTCAGTTCATCCAAGACAATCACTTGGGTGGGTGAGCTCCATAATCATTCATAAAAATAAGATACCCTGTGTCTTGACTTCATTATTCAAAAAGGAGTGTCCCAAGAGAGAGAGAAAGAAATATACAAAAGTTCTTAATTCCACAAATACTATTAATCAAAAAGCTTTTCTAGTCCAAGACAAACAAAGAACAACTTACTGGTGGCCTGAAGAGATTTGTGAGTGTCAATAATTTGTGTGACTGAGTTAGTTTTCTCTTCTTGTCTGAAGGAGCACTGCAACTCCAGCTCTCTACATGACCAACGAAACCTTTTCAAATTCATCACTAAACTAAAACAAACTTAACCCCCCAACTGGTGAGCAGGGACAAGGGTGTCACTAGTAAAATCATATCTGAATGTCGAGGAAGAAACTCGGTGGTAAGAGTTACTCTGAAGGGGACGTGCGTACGCTAGTGGGAAGCAATAGATTGTAGAGACGCAGTATTAAGGGTGCAGGTCTGGGTGGTCCTCAGGGAGGTGGGCACTGGTGCTGGGCTGCTGAAGACCCTGAAGCTCCGCTCAGCAAAG
Source organism: Thunnus thynnus (assembly GCF_963924715.1). Lineage (NCBI taxonomy): Eukaryota > Metazoa > Chordata > Actinopteri > Scombriformes > Scombridae > Thunnus > Thunnus thynnus. The sequence continues at coordinate 7,914,611 of NC_089518.1, forward strand.
CAGCTCCTACAGAAACACACATCAGTTACATCAGAGATAAACAGTCCTTTGACTCATCACTGTCGGAGGATAATGATTACTGGTAACTTCTATGACATGTCAGAAAGTCTGATGTTTGTACTGCAAAATTAAACAAACAGACTTACACATGATCTGACAGTTCAGGTGTTTTCAGTGCTTACATGTCAACTGAAGCATCAACTGCTGTTCAGTTGACAGCTGTTTATTCTGTCATTTGACTGGTTTTAGTGATGACAATTCAGCTGACAGCTAGCTTAAGCTTCAGCTCGTTGCGCTGATTAATCATCAAACTGTTAAGCACTTCAACTGACACTTAAAGCCCTTTCTGTACTTTAGGTGTCAGTATGACACCTCCTCCCTCCCTCCCTCCCTCCCTCCACACCTTTTCAACTCCACAATTGTCAGGACTGCATCCAACAATTTCTGTAACTTTCCAAAACAGACAAGACAGTCAGATCAACAGGCAAACGGAGGTGTGCTCTTTCTGTCACTTCTGATATGAACGACCAACTGTGACATTATGATTGTCTTCCAGGAGAGACTGTCTGAAATACACCAGGCAGGGCGGAGCGGGGTTTTCTACCTGCTACACCAACTCCGTCTCCGTCTCTGCATGCATATTGAGTTTTGCAGTTGTAATGCACTTGGTTCTGCAGGGTCTGGAAGCGCAGGCTATATTGATTTATTTTAATGTACAATGTAAAAAAAAACAACCCACAAGGTTGCACTGCTGCATCACATTGCCTCTAGCACAATAAGGTATTTATTTCAATCATTTTTAAACAGTTTGTACTTGTTTTTTACACAGTTCTATGTAGTTTTTACTTGTTGGGGGGCTGTGGAGCAACGCAAACATAGAGATGATGACGTGCAGCTTCTGTGGTCAGTGCAGCAGCTTCAATTGATTATAACGGACGTGCTGCGACGGACGTGTCGTGCTGCATCTGTGCCCGGTCTATTCTCGCTGTTACCTGTCCACTTTCTCTAGAAACCTGATGTCTTAACTGTCATGTAAACAAGAAACCTGGTTTCTGTAATCGGGGTAGGGGATTAGAGAAAGCAGTTTCCAGCACTGAACAGTCAGGAAGCAGCATCTTCTATCATAGATACAGTTAAAATCAGTGAGCCACACTTTCAAGATAAGGTTGGCGGTGGGAGAGAAATCTGGTAACTGATCTGCAGAACATGTAAATGTGTTCTAGATTACCCACATAACCTGGCTTCTCTAAGTTACCTGGTTACTTAAGTGCATGTGAAGGCACTGATTATTGCTCATTGCGCTGTATGAACTTGTTCTTTTGGAGAAAACTCTTCACACTTCAAAGATTTACAGGGTTTCTGAACTGACACTTTTTTTAAGTTTCAAATATTTCCAGTGCACTTTTTCCTTGGAAGCAAGCACAACTATATTTTCTTCAGAAAGTGTTTGTCTTTCCTAGTTATAAGTTGAAACATTTGCTGTAATAAAGAACTTTATGTGTATGAATGTGCTGCCAAATTCAGGAACTAGGAGAAGGACAAGACAAGGACAAGCAGTAATAGGAGTAGACACTCCATAACATGAATGTAATATACTACCTTATCTCCATCTTAATCTCTAGGAACCTTTTTATTTGGTGTACTTAGTGTTTGCATTGACCATTAACTGACAGTGATAGTTATTGAGGATTGTTTGCTGGCTCACTACAGGGAGAGAACAACTATTTAAACTACGCCATCTCAATCACAAATACCCTGAAAAACACTGTATTTGATGTGTGTTGTGTTGAAACACGCATCAAATACAGGGAATGTTTGTCTTTGGCAGATACAGCACATCAATCAACATTCACTGGCACGCTAACCAGGAACTTTTGTCATCTGTCAGTCAGTTTACACAGTATATCATTTTGTACTCTACCTGGTAGTAAGTGTATTGTTTTTGCCATTAAAATATATTCTTGGCAGGTGAGGAAAAACTAATTTCAAACAATGAAAGGATTATACATTCTCCCCACTGACACTAGATATTCTCATGAGTGCAGTCTAATTTACAGGTTTGTTGGCGTGCCGTGGCCGGGCAGCGGGTTTGTATGTGGAGCCAAACGACACCTTATCAGGAGCAGAATGTTTTTTGGACAAAATGCCAGGACACCGACTTGGCGCCATCTGCCTCTGAATGAATGCTCAGCAGTCAGGAGCGGTGCGGGCCAAGTCTGGTTCTCATACAGTGCAGTCTGGAGTAATCCCACTTCAGGCTGATCCATCACACTGTGCAGCCCTGCACCTACGAGACTCTCTGCCAAACAAAAAATCCTGCTTTAAGCCAGCCAGGCCCTCAGCCATACTGTGGAGGGAGGTAAGAGATCCATGATGAGACTGAATTTTTTTGTATTGCAGGGGGCCAATACTGAGCAGCAATATTTTTGTTTTTTCATTTTCAAGATAAGAAAAATATCTGTAATTCTAAGATTGAAGTATTTAGTCCATTTTTATTCTTCATGCCATGAAAAACTTAAAGGTGCACCAATCAATATTTTTTATTTTAACAATGGATCAAAGACTTATAAGACTTATAAAATGATCACCCATCTCTTCAGTTCCCATCAGCTCTGTGGAGTTTTCTATTTTAGCTCATTGTTTTTATTTTCTGGTCTGAAAGGAGAGTTAATATTTTACTTACATCTATCAAGTGACAGAAACTCCAAATTAATGCTAATAATGCTAATAAACACCATGAGTCAACAGCCATGCCATGAGGCTGTAAATAGGAACTTTGAGCTAATTAGCTATTAGCATTATAGCATGCTAATATATATAAGTACAGCTGTGGCTGATGGGAATTTTTGCAGGTAGGCTATAGAAGATTTAAGGTACCACCAAAGTCATTCAATTAATCATGAAGGGGACATAAATGTGTATAACATATTCCAGGGCATTCCACGGATATTTCAGTCTTGACCGACCGACCGAGCAACGTTGCAATCCTTAGAGCTCACAGCTAGTGTGGCTATAAAGACAGGTTTCATTGCATTTGCAATATGCCACCCATGAAGATGTTGAAGTGAGAAAAGAGAAAACTCCGTCACAAGGGAGGCAAACATCAGTAAACGGCTGATGTTGTTCTGATACACTGAGGTATCAATCTAAGCCTGGAGGAGGCAGAGGAGAAGGCACTGGCAGGATGAAGCTGCTTAAACACTGTGAAGGATGGATGGACTGTATGTGTGCTCCGTCTGCTCGCTGGCGGTGGTTTACCCTGTTTCTGACCATGGCGAAACTCCAACACGCTTCTCTCTCAACAGCTACTTATAAAAGCTCCAGGTTTACATTCCTCATCAGGACATGTATATGTGCCGAGGCGCTCAGCAGGAGTTTCAAACCAGAAGATTAATCCCTGTATGTGTCTGTTCAGTAGGAGGGCAATGGTTTATCCATCCACAGGGATCTATGGTCTCAATAATGCTGCCAAACACAACATTCCTCATAGGTAAAATATTAATGGGGTATGTCTTACTCGGCCTGATGGTAGTGTCTATGCTACAGTGCAGACTGGATCCTGTCCAGAGCCTAAGCAAAGTAGTTTTCAGTATGATATGGCCTAGCACATCCTAGGATGACACCATGAAAATGACCTTCCCGTCTTATTCTGCACACAAGAGGAAAAGAAGGGATTTACTGTAGCGGAGAGTGAAACAATTTATGGGATGAGATGTGCTCTTGAGGCAAAAAACATGAGGCGCCTGCCACGGTAAAAGATCTGCAGACATATAAAAGCCATCTGTGGCTGACGATCAAACTGTGCTGTCTCTTAAGGTTTTACCATTTAAATGAAAACTGCGTTGTGGGATAGTAAACAAGTGCTCTGGAATGCTCCTAATGATACGGGTAAATGAGGCAGATAATATTTTCAACATTTCCCAGAAAATGTCTCATTTCAAATCAATGACGCTCTCATATTTGGACGATCGCTTGGTCTTCAAAACCTCTCATTTCCATCATCATAAAATCAAAGGACAAGAGGGAAAATTTGATGCAGAACGTTGATAAAAGATGATACATTAGTCGTAAAGGTAAATTTTAATATTTTTAACAAATGAAACTGTATCAATAGCAAACATAATCTGATCATCTATTGCTGTATGAACCCAATCTTTACTGCAGCATGTATGTGAATGTAGCTAGTACAGGACTGACCTACACGACTGTTCATTCACATTATATTCAGGCTGTGCATTTGTAGTTTCAGTTATATCTCTCTCTCTACCTGCCTCGCTTTATTTCCCTCGACTGCCCTCAGACGCTGTCCTGCAGATACATAATGTCTATGAATGACAAGCCTTTGTATTGAGAATCTACCATGTTCACAGAAAACACAAAGAAATGTTCAGATGTTTTAGAGCTGTATTACCAGCACGTACAGAAATGCTGCAGACAGACGACAACAAATTAAAGCGTTTCTGTTCTGAGAGAGGGACAATTAAAAATGAGCCTCAATTGAGGGCCTTACAGCTTCAGTATGGTTTAAATGAAGTACTTGTCAAACCAACAATCCTGCCTACTTCACACAACTTCTCTCTCAAGCTCTTCACATAACTAATTCCATCACTTTTTCACTATACAACCAAATCAAACACTATGAACACATTTGAGGACAGAGTGTCAAAAGTGTGCTCCACCTTCAGGTGTGGCCTTTCAGAACAGGTATTAACATTTTGTCTTTAGGCAGCGTTCAACCTCTAATTCATTTGAATGGTGGGTTAGGGTTAGGGTTACTGAACCCTTACCCTAATTGTCGCCACCATGATAACTTTCCAGAGTTCTAAAATCCTGTCTTTGAGTATTACAAACTGCTGTGCAGTATTTTAGTGCCTGATAAGCCTTAAACGCATTAAACCGTAGCTCCAACTGGATTTCCTTGATTGTATTTCATTGTCTCATGGGTACCACCAATGTTTTAATGCAGGCCTGTTTTCAGTCTGAAAGCAGCCTCAGATGTGGTCGGACAAACGTAGTATGTCTAGTTCCGTTCCAGTGTATTTAGACCTTCAGGAGTCTGATTCTCACCAGTCCAAAGTGTGTACACAGATACTTTCATGTGTTTATGTTGGAAAACATACCAGGTGGTGGGTTTGAGGCTTAGCCATAGGTAAGCTACAGTTAATACATGCTAACAAATAATGTGGTGTTTACATATTACTGTCCAGAACTATATGAATGTAATAGGATATGGACAGACAACTGGACAGGTCACCAGTCTGTTACAGATAGAAAACCATTTACATGCATATCCAAAGTCACCAGTTCACCTCACCTGCATATCTCTGGACTCCGGTATCATGTTTTAAATACCGGTGAAAGCACAGGCAACTGGAGCAGAGGCTAACTTGAAAAGCAGGTGGAACTTATCTATTGCCAGAAAACCTTGGAAGTGGATATTTTATTTATTCTGAGCTGGACTGCTGAATAATCCAGCATAGGACTATTTCAATCATTTAAACATGTCAGGAAGCTTTTGTGAAATGGGGTCCCGTTTTCTTTTCTTTTAAACTAGCCCTTATTTCTGTATTATATTAAATCTACAATTTTAATCATTCTTGTTTGTTTAATTTCAGTCCTTCAAAAGTATCTCACTGTCAAACTGAAACCATGAAATCCAACTCACCCACTTCCTCTGATATAACATGAATGTGGTAGAAGCCTGGCGGCCAGGAAAGTAAACACGGAAATGGGCTATTTTATCTATAATGTGGTAATTGTTTGATTACAGCTATTTAAAGACACGTAACTGCACTGAGAGTGTTATTGTGCTGAAAGGACACTTGATCGCTTTGTGGGTTCAGCTGCTGGGTTTGGCTCCTGCACTGGACAGCAGCACTTCAAGTGAACTTCATGTGCATGAAGACCTCACTGAAGTAAGTAACACAACACTGAGCACTCTCCATGTGAAAGTCATAAAGTAAGCAGAATTATCCTTTAATGCTTTATGAGACAGCCCTCTTGATTGTAAAGCATTTAACTAAATATACAGATGAAAAGACTTAAAAACTTTGATGTGGGATTTTTCTTTGAATGCAGAGGAGGCATTCTGCATGAAAGCAATGGACATTGTGGCACATAAAGAGCCTCATGCATCACTGCTCTTTGACTCAAGTCTTTTTCTTTGAAATACTTTCCAAAAATTAAGAGAAAATGTTGTGTTTTTAATAGTGCAATTTATGTAAATTCTGTTTCACTTGGAATATTAATTATGAGACTCACCATGGCAGCTTTTATCTGGTCAGGCTTCTGTCTTCAAAGATGGTGACCTCAATCTTGATAGAATCTGGTCAAGGAAAAGCTTTTGAAGCAAGCTTGGGGTCATTTTACATTCACCTTTAATCAAACTGAAATTTGAATTCTCCACTTTTTGCGTAAGGAAATAAAAACTATAATTATACTGCAGCTGCTGCATTACATGATTTCTCCATTTATCAAAAGAGCCATTTTGGAATACCATTTTTGGACATTTTAGTGGAAACAGTGTCCAAGCTTAAAGCCTCTGCGTGGGCGTTTGTTTCCCATGACAGCAGTTGACTGACATTTCAGGGTAAGCATTGGTAGAGAGCTGTCAACGTCTGTATTGCGCTACTGACTGTAACATGTAATAGCCCTGTATAGCATATGAATGCTTATACAAGACTTGTCCATAGCCTTAGTTATGTACTTTTAAGTGATTTCGGTCGGTCTCTTCACAACATTCAAGATTTGGGAGGAAGCTAGGCTAACTAGCTTCCACTACGAAAGTAGTAGCTAGTTAGCCTAGCATGCTAAAATTACCACTTGCAGCTCCCACACACTCAGCGTTATAATTTCAGTTTGACTTTTTTCTTTTAAATGTCAAAAACTGGACTAGCTTTTAGTGTTAAAAAACATGTCCAATCCATTCTTTCAACAGAAAATCAGGCTCTGTAATCATAAGCAAAATAGCAGTTTCAGTTTAACTTAAGAGGGAGCGACGAGAAAGTTATCAACAAAATAAAGACTCTGAGGGGGAATGGAAATACAGATGGAAATGTTAAGCAGTCAAATAATCTGACAATTACAAACATAATCATCAGGTTTCTCTGGTTCGAATGTTAAAATAACTGCTCAGGTGAGTCATTCCTGTCAATCTGCCTGCTTCCCTGCCCAGCGCTCCCCTGCCAAAGTCAGCACAGCAGCTCCACAGTGTCGGAGAAATAATCCAGATCACTGTCAACCCTATAAAATAATAGGCGTGAGGGGGAACAAAGCTCAGCTGTGAGCAATTTCAGTCATATTTTGTTATCCCTAATCTCCCATTGCCGCCCAGTTACAATTAATTGGGATGTTGAGTCACCACACACACACATACACACGCATGTTGGTAAAGCCAGGATGTAGCTGCACCCGCTGATTTTATGCAGATGCTATGGATTACATACTAACTTTTATCTGGTGTTTTTACGGGGTATTACTACATAGAGCTGGATTTCCTGTTAGGTGCCCGGACTGCTGCTTCCCATTTTCATCCAACAGTTCCAGGGAAAGGCACGGTGGGGGCAGGCCTGTAAGTCACTACATTCATTAGGTCATTGCAAAAGCGTCTTGTTCTGCTTACCGCTGCGGTGCAACGTCATCCACATTTCCTGATCTCTGGGTATGTTTTACAAGTTATTATATGTAATACAAAATATTTAACTTGTCATTCTTTCTTCCCGTACATGTTTATACTTGCATAACAAAGATTTATTTATTGAAAAAACATTGTTTTTGAACCAGACCACCTTGTGTTTCTAACTTGTTTGTAAGTGTTGGCAATCTGAGTTTTGGTCTACTCTACAACTGCTGTCATTGTGTTCCTCTGGAAAACAAAGTTAGATAAATGCCCAAACCCTGACCCTAACCCTAACCCTGACCCTAACGCCCTGATGCCCTAACCCTAACCCTGACCCTAACCCTACCCCTAACCCTGACCCTACCCCTGACACCCTGATGCCCTAACGCTAACCCTAACCCTAATCCCCTGATACCCTAACGCTAACACTGGCCCTAACCCTGATCCTGACCCTGACCCTACCCCTAACCCTGACCCTAACCCTGATCCTGACCCTAACCCTAAAGCCCTGATGTCCAAACCCTAACCCTGACCCTAACCCTGACCCTAACCCTAACGCCCTGATGCCCAAACCCTAACCCTGACCCTAACCCTACCCCTAACCCTGACCCTAACCCCCTGATCCCCTAACCCTAACCCCTAACCCTGGCCCTAACCCTACCCCTGGCCCTAACCCTAACCCTGGTCCTAGCCCTAACCCTGACCCTAACCCTACCCCTGACCCTAACCCCCTGATGCCCTAACCCCTAACCCTGACCCTAACACCCTGATGCCCTAACCCTAACCCTGACCCCCTGATGCCCTAACCCCTAACCCTGGCCCTAACCCTACCCCTAACCCTGGCCCAAACCCTAACCCTAGCCCTAACCCTAACCCTGACCCTAACCCTGACGCCCTGATGCCCTAACCCTAACCCTGACCCTAACTCTAACCCAAGCCCTAACCCTAACCCCTAAACCTAACCCTGACCCTAACACATTTAAGGGGTTATTGTTTACAGTTTGTTTCTAAATGCCAAACAAGGTTCAATGGTTAAGGCTAAGGAAAATTCTACCTGAGAGAAGACAACAAACAATTTTTCCTGACTACATCAGACACTGAAGTGGATACGACTCGCAGGCCTCTCTCGATGGGGTCGGTGAGCAGGAGGCCTCTTGGTGCGTAGATCTTGTCGTTCTGCTCCTGAATGTACTTTGCAATCTTCTTCAAAACCTGAAATTGCACAGCAATCACAGTTTCACATACATTTCTCATGGATGTACAGTGTGCCTGTGATGACTCTCAGTCATCCAGGTCCTGTCCAAATATATCAACATCAACATTTCTATTGGACAGCAATACACTGGTATAATTGTAACAAAGCATCTATGCATGGTTCTGACTTTTTAAGAATCTCAAGTTTTCATTTTCTGTCAATTCTTCTGTTGGGTTTGGCTCAGTATTGCAAGCTTTGTTGAGCTTGCCTCTATGACATCAGCAACATACTAAAACAATCATTCCTTCACAGAGAAATGAGGTCTGATGTTTTAAAAAAAAAAAGTTGAAATTTATTGATTGATGTTTAAATTTCAAGAAAAAGATTTTGCAATGTTTGCTTAGCTTACAAAGGCTGTTGGGTCTGCACTGGTTCCAAGTGGGAGAATCCTGACATCATTTGGCTGTAGTGTAATGGACTGACCTACTATACGTGCCATTAGATTATTAATTCATGACATTTTCCCATAAATGTCTCTTTTATTGCTGTCCATCACTGAAAATACTAACACTGGGACAATTCATGAAAGAAATGGATGCCTGAAAGTTTAGATTTATTGAAAGTCATCTGTCACTGACAACATGATATTCATTCACTGTATGATGTAGTAAAACTCCACTTATCTCTTTTAAACAACTTAGAGAGACAGATGTCAGTAAATACTGTTATGTATGCATGTTTAAATTGTTATACAGGACGAGAAGACCCACTAATGTGCTGCAAATATATCTAACCAATATTCCCAGGGTCCTCGCAGGATAAAACCCAAAGACTTTACCTCTAGCACCACCAAATGCTCAAAATATTCACTTACCCAGACAACATGTACTAGATGGATTGGCCTAAAGTTTTGAATAGACATTCATTGTCCCCAGATGATACATCTTAATGACTTTTCCTCTAGCACCACCATGAGGTTGACATTTGTGGTTTTGAGTGAAATGTCTCCACAACTCTTGAACATACATTCATGACTCTCTCAGGATAAACTGTAATAATATTGATGATCCCGTAACTGTCCCGTATAAACCCCCCCCAAACTAATGACATTCTCATAAGCCTCCGTGATACTCCAAATGTTAGCATGGTTAGCCGTTTTCACATATGAACGGAGAATCAGGCCTGGAGTCGCCCTTTCACACATGTAGCACACAGCAGGAGATTGTCTGTGTCAGACGCGTTCTCACCCACTGGAAACACTCCGTTTGGTTTAGGCAAGGGGGGGCGTCTGGGTAGAGCGTGCAGGAGGCAGGACATGACTACAGTCCAAAACCCAAACACATTTAATTCACAATAATAGAAAACAGAGAAAAGCAGCAAATCCTCAGATTTACAAAACTAAGACCAAAGACTGTTTGGCATTTTTGCATGATAATTGACTTAAAGGTCTGTTGATTGTCTAACGAGTAATCAGTTCTACACTGTCCAGTTCAGTGTTCGGTGCTCTTGCTTTGCTGCAGTAGGTACTGTTGCTACCTGGGATTAAACTGGCAAATCTTTGGCCAAATACAGAACCAAAGGATCCAACCTACCACATTCTTGAGCTAAAGACCCGGATAACAGTCTCCATTTTTACTTTGGTAATGACCAGTCAATTTAAATTGCATGACTTTATGAGTGCTCATAAAACCCAAACCAAGCCAAATGTTTTTATCCCAGTTCACTGCTGTCCACTAAAAGACAAATTCATAGAACAGGAAAAGACCACTGACATGCCGATCCATTTACATTCCATGTTAACTGGGCCAAAAGGGATTTTAGATGTATATAAATCATATTTATTTGCAAGCTCTCATAGAAATTCTCAAGCTCATGAAATTATTGATTTACAAGCCGAGCGAAAACGGCACACAGCAGCATCATGACTTCTTCCAGCACTAAACCACTTCAATCATCTCAACTACACACTGTGTCACTGATATGTCTTCATGCAGCAAGATACAAGATCTCTTCACTCTGTGTTGGAAATGTTTACTCCTGCCCGTATTATATACTGTATACCTGCATGTACGATACCAATCTACTACTAAACCCTCTCTTTTACTGAAGAAAGGAAGCCAGCACAAGCAGTTGAACAAGCACTCTATAGGACTAAATAAAGTGGTCTAAACCTTTTTCACTGAAATCAGGATCTATCTGGTCAAAGAAGAGCTGAGCAAGATTACAAATATGACCAGATATTTGTTGCCAACTAAACAGTTTTCCATACTTTGTGCCACAAGTATGAATTTTCTTGTAAAAATTGTCAAATACATTCAGTAACTGTATTTTTCAAAGAAGAGCTCTTGACCCGAGTAGAGACATTATGAAACAAAACCTGAGACTAGATCTTCATATAACATTGTCGATGAAACATGACTAAAATGGATTTGAAAGTAAAAGACTTTATTAAACCAGGATTTCTCTTCCTGCATGCCTGGCTCATCTTTCCTGCTGCACATCTGCAGTGCTGGACCCAGAATCCAGCCGCACCCTACGGTCTCAGCAGCTTGGACAAGTGAACAGGTGATGAAAAAATAAATGTCAGCTACAGCAGGGCTTTGCCCAGAAACAGAGGTGGATGTTTGGACTCGCTGTTGCTGTGGAAAGAGCTAATGTAGCAGTTTGTTGGGACTCACGATCTTACCAGAATTATGTCTGATCTTGAAAGTATTTTGGTGTGTAATAGTGAAGCTGGATTGTAAAGTTTCCCCATATGTGTTTTGTTTAGTTTTATTCAGTGAGTCAGGCTAAATACAGTCTTTAATTTTATCTTCTTTTAAAACAAACACCCTCTGCAAGAGTGATGCTCTTGTTGTCAATGTTTTGTTTCAGTCTTCTCAGGGCTACTAAAAATATGAATTCTCTTTAATTTCTAGTTTTGCTTATGCTGGTATTTCAATCAAACTAAAATGATCAAATAAATATGCAAATTATAACATGTCAACAACACAATGTTTTGATGTCTTTGACATCAGACCATGCATGTTTGAAAAAGCAGCATTCCCTATCATACAAGCTGTATTTTGGCTAAAATTTTGCTAAAATGATCACAACATTTTTAATAAATAAGTTACTGAACTTGAACACAATGAATGTGTTTCCATCTACGGTAATGGACTAAAATGTGTTGCAAAGCTAAAAAGAATGTAACTGAGTGTAAATTAGGATTAAGTTGACTAAACTCCCATTGATGGATTTAGATCTCAGGACGTCTGAAAAACAGCTGACAAAACAGTGCTGTAGTTCCAGACCCGTTGTTACTGTCTCTCACCTTCTCATAGTGAGTCTCCATACACAGGAAGACGGTGTACGCTGTGAGGCAGGCCAGACAGCCCTCGATATATGACTGGCTTCCCAGCTTCTCCGCCTCAGCGTACAGATTATTCAGTGTCCGAACTGTCTCTTCAAACTGCTGTTTGTCAATCTGAAATACATGGAGCATGGAGAAAGATCACAGGGTTATAATCATTAAATATGGAAGAGAGCCAGGTGGTGTATGAGTGACCTCTGCCTCTGTTGGGATATTCCAGTGAAAACACTGTCTTCTTAGCACCAGATCATTTTCTCCCATTCTTTCCATCTCTAGATAAATGAAGGGGTGAATTTTCTTGGACTGGTAATACATCAAGGGAATGCTGGGCCTCCTTCCCGCATTGGAAACACCTCCAGAAATTATTAGGATGCCTTGGCCATATGCTCTGGGAATGTTTTCACTTAATAACTGACAAGACAAACATGCTGAAAGCAGGACACACGCACACTCACACACACACACAGCTACAATCCAGGACTCCTGATGCTTTCTCCTTTTCCAATGGCACAGACACACCTTGAACAAGATAGAGACGTATCTCAGCTGTTCTATAGGCTGCAGACAGCTTTTGGAACCCAAACTGAAACCACGACTGGCTGATGATCAAACCAGAGTTTCTCAAGAATGCATCAAATGAGGACTAGCTGCAGGGAAGACTGATGGAGGGTGGAGGGCTTATTGGAATCGCAGGCTGTTTTGACAGGGGTGTCGACATTAGTCCCATGCTGGTGTCCAGAGTAGATCCGGTGATCTCTCTGTGATACTGGGGGAAAAGAAGGAGCCTCCAGACCAGAGGAGGAGCCAGCCAGGGGCCTCCTGAGCCTCTGAAAACCCTCCAATGTTCTGCTCCCTTGTGCCCGAGGAATGTGACAACAAGCTCCAACACATCAGTGGTCTTAGGCGTGTTTGGTACCCGCCATTGAGAAGCTTTGTTCTACTTCTAATTTTCCAACTCAAAGGCAGCGATTCAAACCACATTTCTCTGCCTGAGCATCTTTCCATTACGTCTGGCGCAGCCATATTAGCATTCCAAAAATGTTAGATGAGAGTGCAGAGCTGAACATGGTTTACAAATTCAAGCGAGGAAGAGGAAATTCTCTTAATTGTAACTGTCACTAAATATAATATGAATTCTGGAGACAAAAATTAGATAAAGGTCAATAAAAACTGTCAGTTTCCAATTAATGAAACAGTCATGAAGGGTTTGGCAGTTTCTGAACACTTGAGTGCTTTCCCAGTTCTTTGGCATAATTCTCCAAAAGCATTTAAACAGGAGAGAGCTACCAAAAATAATAAACCCTACAGCCTAAGATAATTGTCTGCAAGTATGTGATGTTACAGCATGCAAACTCCTGCAAAACAGGAGCGACTACATGCCAAAAACAGACACTGGTGTAAAAAAATGTTGGCTGAAGGAACATTATGTTCTGCAAACATCCTCACAAAGTGACATAAATGAGCGTCCTGACAGAGGAAGCCACTAAACAGCTTGGCATTATACTGCATATTTCATAAACTGGGATTACAGAAAATCATTAAAATAAGAATGTAGAAAGAACTTTTTATGATAGGAGACTTTAGCTTTAGCCTCCCAAAGGAAAAGCATTCTTCATTTGTCCAGCAGCTCTGTGTGTGTGTGTGTGTGTGTGTGTGTGTGTGTGTGTGTGTGTGTGTGTGTGTGTGTGTGTGTGTGTGTGTGTGTGTGTGTGTGTGTGTGTGGGTATGAACTGGATCCTACCGGAAAACACGGGAGACCACCCAATCAAAAGGGAAGTGCCAATAAACCGCAAGTGAGCGGTTTAAGTGTTGTGAAGCTGTATTTTTCATGTGGTGTGTGCATTACAAAACTGCAGCTTTCTATCCTGCGAACTCTGAACTGTTTGGCTGGCACCGTCTTTAATGTGGCGCGGAGCCTGTTCTGTCTCAGCGACCTGCTCTTCCTCCTCCACATCATTATCGATGCCTGCTCCTTACCCACTTCCACCCCGGTTCATATAAGGACAAAGTCCAGCAGGGTTCCTCTGCAGCGGCTGTGGAGCAGAAGTTGCTGACACTATTTGTCTCTTTTGGCTCCACATTCAGACTTCAGATGCTTTTATGTCCAGTCATTCTGAAAATGTTTGCTGTGATCAATACAATATTTCACTGGTGTTGTGTTTGAGCTTTTGCATAATGTTGAGTGAAATTATAATTATTTTCTTTGGCAGCCATGATAATATTCTTGCTCCTGCATGCAGGCTGGGAAGGGCTCCTGTTCTCTCTTTGACTTAGTAGAAACAAGCAGATATGGAGAATAGATCTCTGTCTGTCTGTATGTTTGTCCTTCATAGATCTCCAAAACTGTTCGTGCCATCTTCTTCATTCCTGGTGAATGTATTACTGGGGACTCTAGAAAGTTCTTTGGATGAGTGGGTTTTTGAGAAATATATAAAAATACCTTCTTCTTCTGCCCGTGGAGTCAACGAGCGGAAATATGTACCGCATTACTTGTGCCTCATCTGTGGTCGGAGGTGGGATTACATCCGTAGTGTTAAAAACTTGGAAAAGTTTAAGAGACTGAAGCTCTACTGTTGAACTGTGTGCTGTGAACTCAAACTTGGCATGTTCTTCATGCAGGATGTCTCAGACATGTTTTGAACAGGCGCTGCAGTTCATCTTGAGAATCGTTCATCCGATCGACTGAACGCTCGGCGGCTGTACTGCTGGGGACCAAAGAACGTACAGTGTTGAATTTGGTTCAATTTGGACATGCGACATGTTTGATGTTAATAAGCTTTGAATAAACAAGCAAACAGCGAGTTGCTCGGTTCCGTGTCTGAGTGCAGCTGCTGCTGTTTGATATAAACTTCATCACATCACAGTGGGGGCGGGGCTTCTGGGCTCTGACTCGGTGAGCTGGACAAAGGCATGTGCCCTGCTCAGTTAAACTGCCCGAGAGAGACGAATGAGAGAGGGAGGCAGTGAAACTAGCCAATAGGAGCGCAGACACGGTTGACTGGCAGCAGAATCAACCAATCGAAAGCTGTGATCTGCTACTATGATTCAGCCTCTGTTTAGTCTCACTGGTGAAGTTTCTGTCCATTTAATTTATGAATTTATAATCGTTTTATTGATACATACATATGTGGTTCTCAAAAAATAATAAGCACTCGGCCCGCTCCCAGCAGGCATCAGTGTCAGGGTGCAAAATTAACTTTTTTGTCCACTGGCCAATTAGCTAGTGAATGTTCAAATTTTACCAGCCAATTAAACAGATTACCATTGGTTTTTTTGGCTGGTAAGTGAAGGAAACCAGCCACTTGCATATTTTACCAGCATTTGCCCTGACTAGTGTATTCTAATAGATGAAGACTTTGGCTGCAGGGTCGTCCTGACAACCAAGTCATACCACGTCAACCGGAAGATAAAGATGAAAGTCATCAAACACATAAGCCACTCTAACAGTGAAGAGGAGTATCTTACCCTGGTCTCCAGGTCAGAAGGGAACTTGGTTTGGAACTGGCACACAGTGCCGTTGGTATAATCTCTCTGAATGAAGACTTTGGCAGCGATGGCTGCCTGTTGCCTCATGTCCTGCAAGCTGTGAGTCTGTGAAAAGAAGAAGGCGATTACTATTTCACTCTATTCAACTCTATTATTTATCTGTATGACAACTGAAAGAATGATCTACTGCAAGCTGCACATATTTGTCATAATCCTCATCAATTAAATTAAAGCTGGAGTGTGGAACTTTCAGGGGGCGTTGGGCTGTAACTGCCTGACAGGCCTGCAGCACCCGAATGACAAGCGCACGGAGAGGGCCAATAAAATGTTTCCTCTATAAATGTACAGGCCAACGAGATCCCAGCCAGGCCGAGAAAATATTTTTTTCAATGCCATTAATAACGCCAAATATCCATTCATTTGGAAGTCAATATGTTTGGGAGCCTCTGTGCAGCGCTGTTCTGAAACGTGAGTTAACCTCTGTGGCACTGCCGAGGAAACTCTCGGTAGTGTAGCTCCGTTAAGGAACAGGGCAGCGGCCATGTTTACACCTGCTATTAACATCCGTCTCAGGTGACAAGTGGACAGCTCTAAATACAGGTGTAAATGCACCCAAGACACATTGAGGACGGATTGAGATCTGATCACTCAGACCACATACGGAGGTGGTCATTCATTTAGCAGTGTAAACGCAATGCATCCTGGGCCACATTGAAGGACGCCTACTCAACTGACGTCCTCTATTTTCCAGCAGATTAGACACAGGAGCCTCCGTCCAAAGCTGGTCAACTGGTTTGATAACAGGATAAACACATCATTTTGTTTTTCATGTGAATTAAAAACGTAATTGACCTCTGGTTTAGTTTCCGCTGTTGATAACGACAGATATATTTCTATATATATATATATCTATATATGTCCTGAATCTTTATCCTGTTATCAAACAAGTTGAACAGCTGTGGACGGAGCGGACCCCGGTCCGGTCGTCCCGCCGGTTAATAACAGCAAATTTGGTCTTTGAAAACGGAAATGATGTCCGTGTTTATTTGCAAATAGAGCGGGAAAGATCCGATCACAAGTGGTCACTCAGGACGCATGTTAATACCAGGTATAAACAGACGTACTTAGAGCTGTCCACTTGTGATCGGATCACCTGAGACGGATGTTACTACCAGGTATAAACAGGGCCGGTGAGTATTTTGTGTGTGTGGCGTGTGAGAGGTTCCTGCTTTGGCCCTTCCCGCCAGGCCAAAGTGGTCAACATAGGGGAAACACTGAAATGGATGTTTTGATGGTCGACCGGCCCACTGTGCCTGATAGCCAGTACACCACTGGCTATAACCTACTGTTGCATCTGTAAAACAGTGGTAAAATGACTGGTTTCACTTTTAGAATTTGGTCCGTTTGGTCCTGATACTTGGAAAGCCTAGAAGAGCCGCATGATTAACGGCTAAACTGCCAGCGCGGGAATGTCGCCCCCAACATGGGATTTAAAAACTCAAACATATACTGTGAGATACAGAGAGATTTATCTGGCGGTGAACTCGTTTGGCAACGGACGTTCATTTATATGAAAAGTTCCACAGTGCAGGTTTAAATCATGGTCTTTGTTATATGTGCTGTATCGTCTTATTTTTACAGCATAATTACAGTGATTCTATGTCTTGAGGAAATTCTACCAACTTTGATGTAAATGAAAAAACAGCTAATGTAGTATGGGTCATCTTCCTACTTCATTTTATGTCTGATGTCAGGAAATAATAATGATATCAATCTTCAATATTATTAGTGAGTTTTTCCTGCTATCACTGTGCACAGGCCCTACTTGCCCTTTAAAATGTGGAACACGGGTAATGTTTCACTTTTTACTCAATGACTCATAATTATGTGACTCTCTATTAATTTTCTGTCCTTCCAGCGCTGTATATGTAACTGATGTTTACACCTTCTACTGTATTTGTCTTCGAGAATTATTTTATGTCCTTAGAAGTTGCATCTAAACACTGATTTTGCCTTTTTTGAACTGTTGGGAGCTTTTGTTTATTGTCAGGGGATGATGATGATGATGATGATGATGATGATGTGCACGACTAGAGTGACCAACTATCCTCATTAATGTTACCGTGTATGTTCTGTCAGGTTTTAATGGTATAGCTCCAGTTTTATTCTTCGCAGTTAATCTCCTGTCAGCTAACATGTTGGACTCTGGTCCAGCTGTGTAGCGAGATGTATTATTAGCACACTGTCAGTTACTCATCAGACACAGCTGACTCGTAGTTGAAATAAAAACACGTCTGTAACATCACCGCATAGATGAGTCGTTTTCTTAATATCCGAGCTTGTTCGCAGAGATGAAGCTGCTACTAGTAAACATTACCAGTCAAGTTACCGACCGACCAGTAAGCTACCAGGCTAACGCTGGTCAGCTTTCCTTCTGTCTTTCTACCACAAATACTCCCCAAAAACACTAAACCTCGTGACATTAGGAATATATTGTTCACATACCACTAACGTATAAGAAATAAATTTCGAAATCATCGTCTGCTTACCTCTGCCATGTTGAACAAGCTTTCTGTTTATCTTCCGCTAGCTGCTTTTAGCATGTACTACCAAATAACCTTTCCGGAGGTGAGGGGAACTTTTGTTTCATAACAATGGTTCCGGGTGTAGAAGAAATCTCAAATTCTTGTTGTCTTAGATACACTGTAACCGGTGGTGGAAAGTAACAGAGTACATGTAGTTAAGTACTGTAAATCTGAGGTAGTTGTACTTTACTTGAGTATAATAATACGATGCTACTTTACTCTTCTATTCCACTATATATATATGTGACAGCTGGTTTCTAGTTACTTTGCAGATCAAAATATGAAATACAGTGCATTGTTATGGTGAATTAAACCCAACAGTATATAAATAGTGAGAATCAGCTCCACCTCAGCCAGCTACAACCTGAAACTATAAACTATAATAGAACAACTGGCAGAGTCACTGACGTTTACTTTTATACTTGAAGTACATTTTGCTCAAAATACTTCTGTTCTTTTACACAAGTAGTTCTCTTACAAAGTGTATTGCTACTTTGAATCTGAATACTTCTTCTAACACTGAGTTTTACAAAGATTACTGTTCAGCGTAGACTTTATCAATCTGTACTTGTACTCCGGATCACTGTGATGGATTACATATCTGTCCATTCTAGTAAGTTTCAGGGTTTTGCAAGTTGACTGAAGTTAAAGGCAGTGAAAGGAAGGAACACCAGTGGTGCCTCAGAAGATGGGAAGAATACAATTACGCAGTTTAAAAAACAGAAAACACTACAGCATCATTTCAAAATGATTAGGAGCCAAAGTACTAGTACTAAAATATGTGCAAACACTGGTATTGTCTTTTTAATAAGACATGACCTTTTTATGTGACTCAGATGTTTTTTTGTTTCAAAATGAAGCCTGAGGACAACACAGATCTCAGTTTGGGTTTCTGTTTCCACAACAGCATTAAGCCTTAATACTCATGAGAGGCAGATGCTCCTGGCCTCGGACCATCTCAGGCCCAAAAAGCCACAGTTGTGCATGGGGATACATTTGCAAATTTGAGTAAAAATGCTCTTTAAAAATGGCTCAAGGCCTACAAAACAAACAGGCCCCCTTATTTAAGAAAATACAGAACACACAACAAAATATTATATTACTTCAATATTTGTTGAAAACATATTGTGACCATCCAGATATGTTTAGTTTCAGAATCAACCAGATGCTTAACCCCTCTTAAAACATGATGTGTTGATGTGTTGCAGCTAGAAGCAGAAAAAGTAAACTCACTACATGCTTCCTAGTGTATTTAAACAACAGTATAACAACTTTGGCAAAGTCAAGACAGACTTTTGCAGCCTGTCAGGAGCTGGTGTTCAGTTTGGAGGTCTGAGTGACTTGCCCCGAGGAATGCGTTTTTCACAGCCGTCCCATGCATCACGAGGCCTGGGTCGGCTTTCAGGGGGTAATTAGTGGATCTGTATAAATGTAAAAATCCCTCTATTGCTCCTCTGCGGGGCTTGTTTGTCTCCTGGCAAAGGGGTGGGCCTTTAAAGCCCCTCTCCTCTGTGATGGCTGGTGTGGGAGAGACCACTAATGAGCACCATTTGGGCCCTTCATTTACAACACATGCTGGTTAATAGCCCACGACAATGGTTTTACTGCTGCTCAGGCCTCTCTTGCTGAAGTGGGTCTCTAATGGAAACGCTACACATCCTCCCCGAGATGACCGCTTCTGTCTGCTATTTATAGAGAGAAACCACAGCTGGTATCCCGGGTATCCTTGTGCAGATCAGGTGAGAGCACGGTACTAACGCTGTAAGTGAGGTGTTTGATTTCCTCTGGAGCAATGCAGAGAGCGTGCACTCATGCTGTGATGTGCACTGGAAAAAAAATTGACCACAGAAAAGAAAAAAAAAAAATTGGCCACCAAACAGCATTGTGGGAACATTAAGGGTAGAGGTTAACCTCAGTCTGTGAAGGAAAATCTGCTCAATGAAATTTTTTGGGTTTTTCTGGTAATTTTTAGTTTTCATGACTTTGCCCAAAGCACTTAGGTGAACCACAATTACTCACATCTTGACTCTAGCGTTGCCAAAGATAAAGACAAATTAAAAAGAACAACTCAAAGCAAAGATGAGATGAAGGTACCAACGATGAAATTAAAGAAAACTACGGGACTTTCTCATCTCCACTTTAAAGCAAAGCACCAGGTTCAGACCGTAGACAGTATTCAGCAAAGAACAAAATGTTATGTTACAAGTAAAAATCTGCAAGTAAAAGCACATAAGTATTATTAGTAAAATGTACTTATTCTGTACACATAATGGTACTCATTATTATACTATTGAATTATTATTACTGATGTTTAAACATGTAAGGAGCATATGATTTTGCAAACTAATTTTACCCACTTTGTTTACTGTTTACTGTTAGTTTAATCTGCAACAATACATATTTTGTGAACCGATTATTGTTTTTTTTATGTAAAATCTTAATCTACAAAGAAATTATAGCTGTCAAATACCTGCAGTGGAATAAAAACTACACTATATGTACAGTAGAGTAGAAGTTTAAAGTAGCATAAAATGGAAATGCACAAGTAAAGTACAAGTACCTGAAAAGCTGTACTTCATCTCAGCACTTGAGTGAATGTACGTGGTTATACTCCACCGCTGGTATTAAGATATAAAATGTAAGATCAAAAGCAGTTCTTGCCACAATGTATTTCTGCAGAACTCCACATCAGTATAATCCTACAGGGGATAAGCATGTGTACTGGCCTCCCTGTTCCCACTTGGACTCATCATTTTGAAGCAATCCAGATCACGGCAAGGCCTTTCATGCATTGGCTGGACATCAACACATACAGGAGTCCATCCAGACACAAGCTGGTTCCTTTTAAAAAGAGATTTACAGCCAATTGACTAACAGCTATGGAGCTACAACTGGAATTCACTGCCATATTCATGTCCTTGACCAAATGTTAAATGAATGTGTAAGCTGCTTCTTGTGCTGCTATGTTGAAATCCTCATATCCCTTAATGTTCTCTGTAGCCCCAAAGCTGCACACTGCTTCGCTGTGCACATGCACCAAAAGCCAAGTGGGAATAACAGCAGCATAATAGTGCTGAGCTGTTTCTGACAGCAGCCAGCATGCCCATTTGTTCGAGGTATTTTACTGCATTAACATTTTAATGGGGTATTGAGAGACAGTGACTTTGAGTCACCTCTATTGGCAGCCTGTGAGAACTGCAGTAAAGTCTCTGGCACATGATAACATGCATCTGAACAACAAAACGTCACATTTTCAGAGTAAAGAGGGGTCATAAATTATTATTGAATTATTATTAGTTGGAGAACAAGGCTTTTAAAACACGAGTCAATGTGTCAGCTATGGAGGATGAAAAAGACTTCACAAACAATAAATACTGAGACAAATACAGAAAAACTAAATAAATATGGTTTGTCAAACAACCCTCACAAATATTCCCAGAAAGCACCTTTTACTCACTTAAAAAACAGTCTGACATAAAACATTCAACTACAAACAGCACATACAACAAACCAAGTGTTACACATCAGCTGAAGTAAGGTACAAGATATAAACACACAGAAATCTCAAATAAATACAGATATAAATAATTAAATGCATGAATGAGTGATGCTGGTTGTAGATAAATGTCAGACATATTTACTTTACTGTATTTCTGCTGTTTTAGATGCAGGGTGTTACTGTACCTCATTAACATAAAGATACAGAAGTATGTAAATAAAGAAATAATTGTAGAAAAACAAAAATAAACCAACGTAAAAATGTAGCGATATAGAAATAAATAAGTAAAAATATACTGTAATGTATAAATAATTTGAAGACATTTATTTATTTGTCTATTTATTTATGTATTTATTTATGTTCTGAATAATTACCAACATTTATTTATCTATTTATGCCTTTATTTATCTGTGCATTTACAGGTTTATTTCTGTATTCATTTCAGCATGTGTTCTTTTATTTATCATTTGTGATTTTTAATTATCATTGTTTTGTATTTATTAATGTATTTATTTATTCATGTATTGGTGATTGGTGACCCCATTTTTGTCCTCTATATCTATTCTCTACTGCTGAGCAGGAAAGTGCAAAGTGAGGAGTTTTCTTTCCAGATCAGACTGGTAAATGAAAGCCAGATATCTCAGCACCTGCCCACATAATTATTTAATCACTGGCATTTATCAGCAACCACTTTAACCACCACAGATAACAAGCAGATAAACTCGGGGTTAATCATTTAATCTTCGGTTTTTAACATGAAACATAAAGAACTGGGATGTTTTTTTTTAAAGCTGAGTATGAATGAAAGAATTTAGAAATTTGCTGTGTTTCATGCATGAATGCCTCAGTCACACATGGTTTATATGTACCACTCACTGGTCCCTCATGCCACCCCAAATTACCAGTATAATGACTCGGCGTTATTATCTCACCTCCATGTGACTCACTTGCATCAGATGTGGTCGACAGTGTGCGTTCAACAGTCTGTGGAAATTCAAACAATCACTTTCCTCAAGATGCCAGAGAAGGATTTAAAGGATGCCTCTAAATGTTTATTAGCTGTTTAATATCCTGTTTAGGGTGTCTTTTATCAGTTTGGTGCTGTTAAGTCCCTCGGTTAAGTCACCGTTTCCTGCAGTGTGCAGTTTCCTCTCCTCCTTAGCCACCCTGTACTACTGGGCTTTGAAGTAATGCAAATGATTTAAGATGTAATCCACACAGTCCTGGCATATTATGTGCTGTTACCAGCTATCTTTGCTGCTAAATCTATTACACACTTTTTTGTGGTGTAAAAAATGTATCTTATTTAAACTACAACACAGAGTGGCAAAGGCTCCCTATTCATCCCAGCAGGATGTGGGTTGCCCTCATGTTGGGCATGTTTTGACTGGGATTGGGGAGTCAGATTACCTCATATTTCATTCAGCAGTCTGAGAGGCATTAATCATCCTGTTAAATCGAGACAGTTTTATAGCGTTGTGTGTGAGAGTGCTTATAACCCACATAACTCTACTGCTCACTTAAGACCTATGTACCCAAATGTCCAATTTAACAAGCAGAAATCTATACAGCTGGGCAGTCTCTCACAGTCGCAATGACCAAAACGTTCCTTCACAAAACCAGCAGCCAAATCTTTCTGACTAATTGAGAAGTCACTTCAAGTCATTTCTTTCCTCTGCTCGCCTTGTTTTGTTGACTACAAATTAAAAAAAGAACAAAGACGTGTGACTGATTCTGACCGTCTGCACTGAAACGATGTAAACACAGCCTCTCTGGGATATTTCCTGCAAACATTAATACATAAATACTTTTTATGTCATAAATTGAATAAAATAAAAAATAAAAAAATAATTGTGGCATGTGCAAAAGCTTGGGCAGACAAAGAGTTCTGAAGTCTTTTTACAAGGTCTGAGACTTTAATCAGCTCATTAGGCCTGAGGCATGTCAACAGTTGTCATTAGGAAATGTCAGCTGGAGCCACTTTCAAAGCTTCACAAATACTCTGACTCTTCAAACCTTGTGTGAACACCACGGGTTCCTCTAAGCAGCTGTGTAAGACAAATGAAAATGAAAGTTCTTGACGCCCACGACGCAGGGGACGGCTACAAGACGATAGCGAAGTGTTGTCACACACAGTTTCCACAGTGTGAAATGTAATTAAGAGATGGCAGATTAGGGCGACTGTGGAGGTCAAGATGAGATCTGGAAGATCAAGAAAACTCTTGGAGAGAAGTGCTGGTATGCTGGTCAGAAAGGCAAAATAAAAAAAAAAACCCATTTGACTGCAAAAAACCTGCAGGAAGATTTAGCAGACTGCTCAAACAAGACCGTCATGGAACAGTCAGTAGAAGAAGAAACCTGCGTCCTCATCATAACATCCAATGTCAGAGGTATTAACAGAACATCTACAGAAGCCTGATGCATTTTGGAAACAAGTGCTGCAGACTGATGAAGTTAAAATAGAACTCTTTGGCCACAATCAGCAAAGGTATGTTTAGAGAAAAAAAGGAGCAGCATTTCATGAAAAGAGCACCTTGTCAACTGTTAAGCTTGAGGGTGGATCTATCATGCTTTGGGGTTGTGTTGCAGCCAGTGGTACAAGAAACTCTGCATGGGTGGAGGGAAGAATGGATTCCACGAAATACCAGCAAACTCTGGAGGCAAACATCACAACGTCTTTAAAAAAAGAAGAAGCTGAAGCTGAGAAGAGGATGATGATCCTGTTGTAGAAATTAAATGAAATCCACCAGGGACGACCTCAAGAGATGCAAGCTGAAGGTTTTGGTCCCTGATTTAAACATAACTGAACATCTGTGGGTAGATCTTAAAAGAGCTGAGCATGCAAGACGACTTGAGAATATTACAGAACTAGAAACTTTTTGCCTGGAAGAATGGGAGAGAATCTCAAATACAAGAAGTGAAAGATGTTTATCTGGCTACAAAAAGCGTTTGTAAGCTGTGATATCTGCCAGAGGGGGTGTTACTAAATAAGGTTTTTAATAGGAATGAATTGGAAGTGTACCAAATGAATGCTGTCTCTATTCTCCCTAATTACTACTAAATTACATAGTTCTTCCTTGGCAACATATTGGAAATTATTTAGAAGTCACACAGCCATAAAATAAAGTATTACTGGGATAATGAATGAATATTTACTTGGGTTTAAATGAAGCTTTTCTTTCAAGAAAATTGCTTTTTTCCCCTAATTAGTACCAAATGACATAGTTCTCAGGAGACTTTAAATAAAATAAAGTGTTGATAATTACTTCGGTTCAAGTGGAATTTTTCTTTAATGGAAATTCAGATTTTTTCTCTATAATTAGCACCAAATGAAAACATCTTTCTTAAAAAATATTAGCAAATTATAGTGAAATTGCAGACCTGTGAAATAAAGTGTTATCGAGATAATGAAAGAATATTTACTTTGGTTTAATGAGTTTTTTTTCTTTTGAGAAAATTCCTATTTTACTTGAAATTACATCGTTTCTTTTAGAAATCTTTGGAAATTACAAGAAAATTTGTGTTATGAAAACCAGTTTTCAGACTTCATCGGGTATATTTTGATTCGATCTGAGTCGAGTTTTGTTTTATTGCAAACAATAATGACCAAGTTTCACCATCTGCTGAGGAAGAACACTGGATGTCTTTAAAGTTTAAAGTAAGTTAAGATTTATTTTCTTCTTTTTTTTTTGCAAATAATGTTCTTGATGTTTTGTTTTTGTTTGTTTTTTTTCACTTGAAAATACTTCAAGCGGTGGAGTTAATTTTTCATATGCAGTGAAAATAAACTTTTCATTACTTCACTAACTTAAAACAGTTTTAATTAATGTGGAAAGACGGTCGTTTTTAGTTTGATCACATGTTTGCAATAGAGATGTTGAATCTGAGGTTTATATAGACTGTGGACAAATGTCATCCGGGGCGGAGCTCATCATACAGCTGGAATATCATTTCAATTAGTTGGAAAAGAGACGGCAGAGACGGGAAGCCTGGCGGTGTATCACAAGGATGAGACCAAACAATCATGTGGTGCTGATTGGTTAGATACACACAGATGTTGTACATAAATGTTGTAGCCTATGGCAACATGCTAAGTCTCCCTTTAAACAAAGTAGACTTTGTGCAAAAACTGATTCTGCTATGAAAAACATTTCCCTAATCAAAAGCTTCATTTTCCAATTCAGTGTTTGATCAGAAACACAAATTTCTTGTTTGTACTGTCTCTTTCACTTTTATTTAAAATGTCCAGCCGTTCCCTGCAGCAGGTAACATGACTGTGGATTTTGCAAACTGTCAGTAAAGGCAGTGAGGGAGTTTCTTTGAATGTTTTGTAACCTGAAAGAAGATCCAGATCCAGCACCGTCTAGAAATGTCTTAATTTGGTCATTATAAGTCTGTTTTAGCAATAAAACCATCTTTACGTCCAGCTTCACCGTCCTCTCCAGCAGGTGATCGAGACATTTACCTCCACCCATCTGACACCAGTGTACTCAGCGTTGGCAGGTTTACTGTTACAAGTTCCTAGTACAGAGATATATTGGACTTGTGGGTATCTTTACTTCTCTCTGAGTGGCAGCTCGGCTCACCGTGTTGCCTTCATAGACTGTTAGAAAATTAATCTCTATGACATCACTTTTGAAGGGACATTATGAAACTTGTATTTGGGTCCAGTGCTCACCACCATTCTGGCAGCTATTGGAGCCATAAAATCTAACTGTTGTGTAAACTTCACTCAAATTCTGAGCTGAGGGCCGGATTGCAACCAAAACACAAAACCTGAGCTGAAAAAAGTTAAAATATAAACTTACTGGCAGATTGAGACCATGTAGTATGGCTGCACGGTAACAATAGTCAGACTTTATAAGCTTCCCCTTTAGCGTATACATACAAATGTTATAGCTGAAAAAATGAAAGAGAATACTTGTGTTTTTTTTTTCAAAGCTTTCAACCACATCTTGTGGCCTTCCTCATTGCATGGAAGTTGATAAGAATGATTATGACTTATAGCTGTCCCTAAAGATCATTCAGCTTTTCATACGATTACTTTATCTGTATCTATTACATGATCTTTTAACAAACCTCAGTGCTAGCAGAAAGGTATCGTTAGCGTTGTGTGACTTTCAACCAGCTATCTGTAGCTACTCTGCCTGTTGAGGTTTAAATCAACTAATGAGATTATATCGGCCACCGGAGCAGCTCTGTTTGTACCAGTAAAACTTCAATCTGCCCCAGTTTACCCTCAATACCCCAGTGCTTTAACCACTCATACTTTATCCCTGTTCCTCATCAGGCCTGAGAACATCCAGCCAGCACAGTAAATGTATATCTGTTGCACAATTTGAAATACCACCGGGGATTAAATGCATCGTGTTGTTGGAACTTCTCGCTGCTCTGTTTCTACTCATACCAACTGCAACCACTCGCACAAATTTTCACCCCTCTCAGAAAGAGCAAATTAGACTGATCAAAGCAAACCGCAGTCTTTGCACAGATCTCCCTCCCAACACTGTTGTAATTATGAGCTTCATAAGAAACATGATAGACAATCAGAATGAGTGACTTGCGCAAACCAAACTGTCTGGAAGACCGATCGTGTTTATCCCTCAAAAACCGTGTGACATCACACGGTCCAAGATTGTATCGTCTTCCCTCTCCTCTGGCTTTCATTACCTTGGAACGCTGTGTTTTCTGCTGGGAATCGGTGTGTTCCATGTAATTTCATGCAGTGATTGCCAAACTATAAGGTGCTGGAAAAGTCTGTTGTGGAAGCAGGATCACATAGGGACTATTGTTATAGATGACCACCCTGCAAAAGGCCCCTTCGCTACCTTGAGATGGGTAAAGTTTTATTGTTATTCATCAGTATTGTCAGCAGCTCTCAATGAATACTTTGTGAGAATCTTTTTTCTCAAGTGCTTTGTTGGATGTGTTGAGCAGTAAGCAGTAATTCTGAGGAGCAGCCATGTTTCCAGTATATTTTACTGTTCCAAGATGAAACCAAAAGTGATAAAATTTTATGACAAAACTTTACATGAAAACTGATGGTGCAGCAATAATTCTACCATGAGAAAGCAGAGTGTAGAAAACCCACTTGAAGAAATGATTGAATTAAATTTTAATTTGGTTAAAAGGGGGCACAAACATGACGGGTTGGAAATTCTTCAAGTCTGTCTTAATACTATATTCACAAGCCTGCATATACATTAAAACAGTTACTGTAACGTTCAGATCAACAATTAACATTTACCTTTTTTATTAACTGTAACCAAGTGTTTTAGTTGTCTAACCTTAACCATAACATATTGCCAAAATTGTCCAATTTTTACATTATTGTCTGGTAACACCGGATGTTATTCACTGTAAATTAAACCTTGGAAAAATTTAACTTTTTGCAACCAAGAAAATGTATTTTGATTTCTTTATGAAACAGATGCACATAGTTGTCAGCCGAAGCCTCTATTCCACTCAACTTTGCAAAAGTATTTGAGACAAGATGGAGGAAATCATTATCTGCATGATCATCACATCAATGTCCTCCCATATCTCTATGACACTCTGTGAGAGAGTAACTGCCAAATCAGAGATGAGTAAATTACATCCTCTGCACCGGTTGTGACCCCTTAAAATAAAGCAAAGTCTACCTGGGACCCCTCCTCACATACCAGTTCAATGAAAAAGGACTTGAGGAGATTAAACACAGTAATTCACAATGAATAAAGCAAAAATTATTGGAAAGCTTGAAAAAAACAACAACATTCAGTGTGTCAGAGATATGTTTGTTTTTTTTGTTGCCCAATCATCTCGCGACCCCACAGATTAAACCAGCGACCCCCTTGTGGAGGTCCTGACCCCCAGGTTGGGAACCTCTGCTCTACATAAACATCCCTACAAGTGTCAGACTTTCAGAGATGAGAAACTGCCTCCTTCCTTGTATCTGTATTTGTAAGTGTGCCGTAAAAGATGGGGCCCAAAATCCACTTCCCTCGTTCTGGAATAAACGTATTCAGTTAAGTCAAAGCTAATATGAGGCTTCATCAGTCTAAATTAGCCAAAGTAAACGGGTATTTTCCAAAATTACTGTATTTTTACAAATATATTACCTAAGGAAGGAAACACTGTCTGAAATAAGACGTTTCATAAGAGAAAGATTGTGACTCCAGATATTACTGACTTGATTTGATTTAGTCATATAAAGGTCACATTAGCTGTGGGTGAACTTCAGAATGCATTTTTGCACAAAGCAAAAGTAACTGTGGATTTCGTGCCTCACTTCTTACAGTGTAGTAGCACTAGGAGGGAATCACTTCAGGGCCAGTATGGACGGGAGGAATTATTACAGCAACCAGTAACTCTTTCAATATGAGAATGTGAGTGTTGTATTAAGACAAACTTTAAAAGTCCAAACACATTGTTAAAGGCTTTTATATCAAAATCTGAAACAAATATGTCCAAAAAAGGGAAATGTCTTCAGTCTTCAGAATTACTGAAGGTCAGAGGTCAAGTTCAGCTTCTTACAGAGCAGCAGCATCTTGCTCAAGGGCACTGCAGCAGGGTGGACGCCTGCTGCTCAGCCTTTCAGTCGAAGGACTCTCTTCTTCATGAGTATGAAAGCTCATAACCAACAAAATAATCTTGACTCAAAGTCCACGTAGCAGCTTGCTACTGCATAACACAGTCTTCATGAGTTGTCTGTGAGACAACTTCTATCAGCAGATAAACACCATGAGGTGAGCCTGAGGAAAAGCTAGAAAGTGGACATTGGTCAACATAATTCAGTTTTCCCTTCAGATGACAACGTAGTGAACTGTACAAAAGGACCTGTGTGGGGTAAGCAGACTGACAGCTGATCAGAGCCAGAGCGCAGATAAGTAGGTCATACCTGTGTAGAGGCACCGTACCACACTGTGGCCATGAGCCAAATATCATGCATTCCTTTGTTTGAGGTTTCTGGATGCATTTATTCGGGATTTCAAATTTATTATGTAAAAAAAAATCACCCTGTGCCATCACTGGTTATCTGACTGCAGGTAAAGCAGAAGACAGAGTTGAACATCCAGTGTTACAGTATGCGGCCCACCTTACAGGGAGCAGTTAAAAAGCACCTCAGTGGTCTGCGAGCAGGAGAAAGGTCTCATTGATTGGTCAATGGTTATTGAAATGCCATGTACAATGACCCTGAGATCAGCCCCCAAACAAATCCATGGGGTCTGACTATGGGGAGCTGGATAGAAGGCAGGGGGAGCGAGAGGGGGGGGGAGGAGGTTATATCCATGTGAAACCAGCCCAAACAAAGACTCCCTGTTTCTGAGGCCAGACAACCCCCACTTCTCCAAGCAAGATAAATAAATAAATACAAATGGAAAAAGAAACCATATACGCCCACTGAAAAGGCCTGTAAGAGAGTGACTGACAGACAATTGAAAAGACAAATTGTTACATTGTCTTTGAGTGGGGGTGGCCAAGGGGTTGATGCGCAAAGGTAATTACGAGGAGACGTGAACCAGGGGGTCAGGGGTCGGACTATGTGTCTGACCCCAAGTTTTAGGCCATCTCTTGGGAAGAAAGAGGCTCTGAATTGGGCCAATGTCTCTCGTACCCCTTTGCCTAACTCCTGCATTGGTCACCCGGTGACACAAAATGTCTTAGCTCTCTTTTGGAGGGTTTTCCTTTTCAATTTCAATACTCTTTCTTTCAGTACCCCTTCTGGAGGAAAAAAAAAAACAAAAAAACACACCAGCTTTTCTCTGGCTGAGCTGAAAAACGCTGACGAGGCATTTGTCCTGCAGCTACTCACCCATGTTTGATTTAATTGCTTTTCCACCCCTCTGTGCCACAGCTCTCAGCAGCACGGCTCTGACAGACAGTGCTGGAAGTCTGAGGGGAAGGTACTGTTATTTTGACAGTCAGGCGAGGAGACAAGGTTGACCTGACCCACGCTCACTTGGCTGGCTTTCCCATGGTGCTGAAGGGGCTGGGAACTGGGATGGCTGGGAATAGCTTCAGTCGTCCCCACATCTCAGCCTCTGGTGCTTGGATTTAAAGGGCCTCATTAGATTAAAGGGAAGCTTGAGTTGATCACCACTAAGAGTATGTCCACATTAATCTACATTAAAAAAATCTTTATTTCTTTATTTGAGCCATCTGTCCAAAATAAGCCAACGTTTGTCTCGTCCAAAAATTGAGCTTTTCTAAAAAGGTCTACAGAGTGGATAAATCTGAAAACACCAGCTTGGCATTTTAGTCTTGCCACAATCATCACAGAGCAGTCAGGCAATGGCTGCCTGGTTAGTAGGTAGTATCTGCAAACAAATCACTACTTCATACTGTTTCCACTGTTTCCAAGATAAATATTTAAATAGAAATGACTAAATCACGAGTTTGGCTGTATTAAAACAATACACACTGTATAATACAGGATCTTACAAATCAACAAGGGACTAAAGACAGATTCAAGCAGCTGAGAGTCCGCCAAGTAACCCAGCTAACCTGTCCAGATGTTGACTGAACAAAACAATTGTCCAGGCATTTCATCGCACCAAAGGAAGTAAACATGTGAATAAGCTGAAGTGTTGGCAAAAAGTTGTCCATTTACACATCCAGCAGCTTTGTTTTAGTCTCTACTGACTCCTACAGGAAATATCTCCTCTAAATGCTCCGCTATGGTCACCAGCTAGTTGCTTATGTTGTCCATCTGCCATTTGGTGGTGGGCAGGTAGCATACAGACACAGCAGGAGACCAAAAACAGTCAAGGTGCAGGCCATAAAACCAAAACAATGAGCTAAAAGATGCTAAAATGCTTGATATAGCCAAGAAAAATGAGTAAATAGGTCTATGTGGGTTTGTGACTACAAGTGACAGCTTTGATGTTGTATGTAGTAATTATATCCATTGTTAAAATTAAAGTATTGATTGGAGCAGTTTTAAAGGGATAGTTTGTATTTTTTTGAGGTGAGGATGTATGAGGTATTTATCCACAGTCAGTGTATTACCTGCACTGGATTTGGGTCGGCGGCACACTTCCAGTTTGGAGAAGCAGACAGAAGCACCGGCATTGAGTCTAAGCAATGTACTATATATATATATACATATATAGATATATACACACTACGTTTTCTCAACTGTAGAACTTCTGTATTCCTATATGCACACTGTATTATGCCACAGCAGTACTTTCTGACCCAAACAGCTGATCTGTGGTGTAATACAGTGCGCGGCATACGAAGAAAAAGTTCTACAGTTGAGAAAATGTCGTGCCAAAGGAAAAATTGACTGTATTCAAAATGATGAAAGCAGGAAAAAATATACTTTTAACTGGCATACAGTATCACTGCTAATACGCTACTGCATGTTTGATTAGTCACTGCTAGGAAAGCTGTGGATCTTGCAGCTTCTTTAAACATTTTAGGTATGCTGTTAACCAAAAATGAGAGAAAGTTTGAGTTTGTGCTGTAGGAAATATTAATAAAACTGCAGCTGAGTTTTGAGAAGGGGGACACGCTCAAAATGAGTTATGAATGTGATACATTCAGCGCTGTCATAAGCAGAAAGGGTGGAGCAGTGGAGAGAATCTCCAGTTGTGGAGGATGGCTGAACTCAGGGCAACATGCTTTCCTGATTAACTGCAGTGGGTTCCTGTTGAACCCACAGTGGGGTCGGCGTGGGCTGGAAAAAAAAAAGGAAAACAACTGGAAGGATTCCCGTTTGGTTGCTCTAAGACAAGAATGATGCATTTGGCCTGCATCACCCCAGCTTTGGGCAACTGCTCATGATAAAATACAGTTAAACCCAGTAGCATGCTGATGTCTGCTGTAGACATGTTTAATGTCCACCACTGTTACTGCTCTTACCTTGCTTTTACTTTGCTGAATACAACAATGACTGGATGGATCATTTAAGTTGAATTTAATATATTGTAATGTGTAGCTTGTAATTGTAATTTGTGGCTTTACTGACATATGATTGTTTTACATGAATCATCCGCTGCCGGCATGCAAGCTGGAGAACCAGTAGTAATGATGTAGGAATTTTTTTGCATTTGAAAAGCTATTTGCTATTCTGGGTGACCACAGTATGGGCAGTTTCCATTTCTTCAGTGGGAGTGGGAAGAAGAAAAGGCCCCACACAGTCTCTATTTGGGTAGGAGGCAGAGTCCTGGTAGCTCCGTGTGTGAGTGTATGTGTGTGTGTGTGAGCGTGTGTGTGTGTGTATGTGTGTGTGTGTGTGTGTGGGGGGGGGTTCAGCTGGATTTGTTTATCGTCGCGCATTGCAGTTGCAGCACTACCCTCAAGGTGAGGGGCTGGACATAATCGATCGTGTGAAAAATGGCTCTGAATTTGTTATCGGGGGCGGGGTGGGGGGCATTTAGCTCGTGCTGTCACAAAGGCTCATTAATTGTAATTGTTTATGCATGTTAATGTTAGCCAGAACACCCTGTGAGCCCTGCTTTGTGTCAAATGGACAGCATGCATCATGGGAGAGCCTGAGGGTGGCTGTGTGGGTGTACAGGAGAGCCGGGTGCCACAGAGCCCATCTCTGTGTCCAAACTGCAGTGTGCCCAGTGCATTCGAGAGGTCCTCAACTGCTTTCACTCAAGTGGTTTACCTACCTTGAGAGAGTGCTGCAAAGATGGAAAGTTGCTAAAAGGGCGCTGTAAAGCACCTCCAGACTTTCTATACATGTACAACTGTACATAGTGTTCAAGAGTCACAATGTTTAGATGTGAAGTCAAGGTGGAAGACGTTGTTACAGGATAAAATGGAAAACTACCTAACATGTAAATGTTTCTAGTCTTCCGACCACTCAACGCTCTTGACACTACATGCCAACATTGACCCGATCACACACACACATGCAAACACCGACGGCAGAGGCTGCCATGCAAGGTGCCAACGTGCTCATCAGGAAACGATGAAGAAATGATGAAGAAATCAGCAGGTTACATCTGTCTACCAACACTTCACCGCAACTTGTGAAGTGTTGGTAGACAGATGTAAAAATACACTCATTTAATCAGCCTGAATTCCAACCATGGAAATCATGTCACATACCACCACATTGCACGAATGCAACAACATTCCATCATTGCTAAGTAATAAACTGTAATGGGGTCAGTATGTTTCAAACTAAGTGCTTGTCTGGTTGTTGAACAGCGTATGAAAGCCCCTCCCCCCCACACCTTTCCTTTGTCAGAATTAGGGGTCTGTTTTCTACGATTTTTAACTCTCTGAAATGGACAATCATGCCCACATTACACAGTGATTGGATGCAGAGCTTCTCTCTGAAGCTCTCTTTTTCATTTTTCATGCAACTACTTCTGTCACTTTTTGTGCGTCACTGTTCCCAGTCAAGAAATGCTCGATCACATAACCCGATGTAAAACCACAACTTGTGAAATGTTGGTACAGCTTTTAAAAACCTTTGGGCAGAGCTAGGCTAGCTGTTTGCCTTGATGCTAAGCTAAGCTAACTGTCTCTTGGCTGTAGCCTCACATTTAAAGGACAGATATGAGTCATATTGATCTTGTCATTAACAGCAAAGAAGCAAATAAGTGTATTTCCCAAAACATCTAATCAAATCTGTCTCCAGTTTATTACAACTTAGGCCTTATGGTTCTGATTATGATAACATCATCCTCACCAAAGTAATTACTGTGATCTGGAAACACGGAGACATCAATACAAGTTGTCAGACAACCAGACAGGATGTAGACAAGCCAACAGTATAGCATGATTATGTTACCCACTTTATTTGGAGGTAAAACTGAAACAGATTGCCCCTGTAATGTAGGTAATGATGCCTACATCACATGCTTTAACCGTGTGTGTGCTAAACTATGGTAAATACTGTAGGTCTATCCTGAACCACGATATCAACCTGTAAATTGTGATGGATGCAGCATAAGTTTGGCTAATATAGGAGTTTGTTCAACACCTGTTTGATCATCTGGCTGTAAATGTTTCTTGGGATGTTGCTGCTTTCCAAGATTTCAGCAATTATCTTGCAGTAAAATACTGATAGAAATGCTGGCCAAAACTACACAAAGAACCCAGAATTATCCTTTAACATATAAAATATACCCAACCTAAATCAGCCTAGATCATAATATATAGAAATAGAATATTTAAATATTTATTTAAATAGAAATAATTTCAAAATGTTACTGTAAGAACATACAATAGTAAAACAAATGATAGGCCTTAATTCCACCCCATTGAGCCAAATAAATTCTGTTGTCAAGACAGGAAGCAACTAATACAAACACAAACCAGCTCCTCAAGTGCCTGGTTATACTAGAAAATAGCACAGCAAAATTCATTCATGCGTCCTTGTGAAATAGGAAAGGTAACAAGCCTGGTGCTGTAGTGACTACCTGCACGTCAGGCTGTGACTAATATTGGGTGTAGCCACTTCTTCTGCATTGCTTCTGCATTGTGTGGCCCATAGAGCATGCGCACTAGTGACTTTCGCCGGCCGAGTTTCGGCTCAGCCCTCAGGCTAACGTGATCGGGGATAAAACAATTCAATCATGCGGCTCTTCTAGGCTTCTGACACGTGATCGGACCGAACGGATCAAATTCTGATAGTGAGACATTTCGTGGGGGTTGTGACGCTCAAAAAAATGTATCTGGTGATTTACAGATGTCTCTTTCACAATGTAAGTCTAAGGGAAAAAGTCTTTTTGGGCCAGTGTGCATCATGTGACGTTGTAATTACACGGTTTGGCTGCTATCTCAAATTTGCTTCAAAGCCTGGCGCTCTTCCTGTATCCAGTTCTCTTTATACATTCTTTATACATCCATGGGGAAGCTCCCAGTCTGAAAAGTGAGGCCAATGTGGAAGTGCGTTAAGCCTGCGTTCTCTCTAACGGCCAGCAGGGGGCGACTCCACTGGCTCCAAAAAGAAGTCCGATTGTATGGAAGTCTATAATAAAATGACCCTCCTGCTCATTTGATTTATTACCTCAGTAAACACTTTCCTAATGAGTTTATGGTCTTGATCGCTAGTTTCAAGTTTTCTTCAATACAGCATGATGTTCATTTAGTAAATTATGGTCCCAGAGTGAAATAGACAATAAAGCAGGGTATGCTTTAGGGGATGGCTACCTTGTGATTGACAAGTCGCTACCACAGCAACAACATTACGTAACGAGTATTGGCACAGCTGCCGCTATTTCACAGCGTGTTTTCAGTTCATGAAAGTTAATTGCAACATTTTGGTCAATTAAAAAAGTCTTGTTTGGTGTTTGGTTGTACTAAAAGACCTTCTAAGGACTTGGCTGTTCAGTTTTTCCAGTAAGTTCTTATATACTTTGTGTTTTGTTTTAATGGTTTTAGGCCTGTTTTTCGCTAGCGAAAATTAGCATTAGCATTATCGCAATTGTCACCACAGACTGTAAATGCACCATAGGGTCAGCTCCACCCTTTCACCCAAATATGGTCACTTCCGGTCAAATCCAAGATGGCAATGGTCAAATCGCTAAACTCGAGGTTTCAAAACAGCAGTCCAC
Source organism: Thunnus thynnus (assembly GCF_963924715.1). Lineage (NCBI taxonomy): Eukaryota > Metazoa > Chordata > Actinopteri > Scombriformes > Scombridae > Thunnus > Thunnus thynnus. The sequence continues at coordinate 7,950,853 of NC_089518.1, forward strand.
CAACCGATGGGTGACATCACGATGACTATATCCATATTTTTTCACAGTCTATGGTTGTGGCTAGTTTCAAAGGTGTGACACATCTAACACACTAGCTTTCATCCATTCTCGGCTATATGCACTGTCAGTACAGTTTTCAATAGGTTAATGGTGCAAACTCAATCCGAAAGATTGAACTATATCGAAAAACGTTGTGCAACTGTACTTTTCCTCCACGAGTGAATGCGCTGACTATGGACATTCCAATTATTTGATTTTGGTCTGACATTTTGCAATTAAATTTGATGTGACCCAGCCCTAATAGCCGTAAACCAGCGCTGTGTCCAGGAACAAACTGACTCACGCGTTGATAGATGTTATTTCTGTTTTCCAGTGTTGGTGAAAAGAAGCACAGACCAGCCTGGTTGATACACCAGAGCATGATGCGAGAAGACATTGGATGTCACCTTGCTGGATTTCTGGATACTGAAGATCACTTTTTCCAAGCAGTTTCCTCTAAAGGCCATTTGGATCCATCAAAGAGCAAAAGTCGCCAAGTGCAGCTTTAAACATTTGATTAGAAAATCCTGGCTGATTAGAACTCACACTGAGTGAGTAGAAGATAATTACCCAATTGTAAATTAATACCATAAATTATGATGATGAATGGAGCATTGCTGGATCTGAAATCAAGTCCATGTAATTATACACAGATGGATGACTTTTAGCCACAGTCCCATTCTTCTATCCACACACACACACACACACAGTCACAGCACTTCCTTCATCTGTGATGTCTCTGTTTTTAGTACTCAGTGCCTTTCAGGATGATTATTCATGATGGATTTTTCATGGATTTTGGTGGTTTTGGCCAGAAGGACGGAGAGCACAAATTTAACCATGATCAAGTAATTTCACCAATACAACTACCGCTGCAAGTGCTGTGGACATGGCCAGTGTTGAAGACAAAGGTTACATCTGCAAAGTGAAGACGGGACACACATATTTGAATTGGGTTGGCCCTCTGCATGCTAACTAGTGTGGTTTTGCAGTTTTGCAGATAAGCAATTCTTACACATTACATCAACATGTATAAAAGGTGGGACATCTGTGTGTGTGTGGGATCCTAAGGTTTGTTTGGTTGTTTGTTCTTCTTGACACAAATCAATCCCTTTCTGGCTCGCAGACAGAAAACATGTGGGTGAATATATGATGAGAGCTACAGAACCAGTATATTACCACGCAGCACACTGAGGTTTCCTCTGCACTTTATCAAGTCCTTGGTCGGGCTCATCCACTGTGAATCAGGGGCGTTGCCACAAAAAAGCTCCTATTTTCCATTCCAAATTTGCAGCGGTTACTTGAACTATTTATGTGCACATAAACTGAGTGAAAGTACATCCCAAATCAATTACATGAAAGAGTTTTGCTGTTAATTTTCAACAAACAAAAACATATCGATGTGGGATGCAGCTTTGTGACTTATCCAAACCAACAGTGAGGACTCTCGACTGTCTGCGGGCCAGATAAGTGTTCGTTCTCCCCCCTGCTGAGCAGTAATGCTGCCGCTCCAGCACGAGGTATGAGTTATGTGAGAGGTATTTGGGCCTCAGTCTTCAAGAGCACAGAAGCATCATTAAGCTAAATGAACTGCTGCATGTTTTTTTCCCGCTTTTATTCTCCTCATCATCTGCATCCAAATGTCACAAATTGCCTGCATTAGTCATGACAAGGGCAGTGCATCCAGGCAAGTCATCACAGGCAACCATGCACTGCGGCTCACTGTCTTGCGAAACTCGCTTGCTGTACCAGAATATCGCTCACTTGGGTTCTGGAGATCACAACTAGTAGCTCTAGAGTGGTTCAAGGGGCATTTGTGGTTTTGGAGGAACACCTACACCTTCTCCTCTAACATTAACATGAACATAACAGTCTAGTGCTGAGGTGATCAAACAAAATGTTGATATGGATTAACCTATAATCTAGAGGATTAAAATCCAGTCATGTTTAAGTCAGTGATACATGGGAGCAACCTGGTTGATGCACCTACGCCTTCAAATCAGGTTTTCTGTTGCTATTGCTTCATATTGAGAGAGTAAACTACAGTTAGAGGACACTAAATATTTAGCATTAAAAGAGTATTACAGCAATTTAGTATTACATATTCATAAAGTTAGGGTTACTGTTAGGGCCCAGAATTTGTATTTATATTTGTATTTGTTGAGGCAGCAAAATTATTTGTATTTGTATTTGTATTTGAATAAAAGTGGATAGAGGCCTGTTTTATTAGGCTTTTAATTTTAGAAAATTAAAGTGTTGCAATAAGTGTTCATGAATAAACTACCTTATGAAGGAGGTCCCCACACCGGGTCTCAAACTGTAGATCATAGACGACTGCGCTGATTACTGAACTAAAACTTTACTCATCACCTCATTGCAGACAGACCTCTACCTATTTATACACCCATAACACACAGACAGCACACCATGTAACGTGTAGAAGAACTTCAAAGGTGATTATTGCTTTGCACTTTTCATTTATTGCCAATTTTTTACAACCTAACTTTGTGGAAAGGAGAAGAGGAACAACAGGTTATGGAGAGTCCCTTGGGAGCAGTTTGCATGTGTCAGTAGCTCAGCTTTATCTCTGGGGAACACCCCCAACTCCAGGACTGATGTCCAAATAAGGAAATGTGCATCATGTAGCAGGTGGATGTGACTCCCCTCGTTGAGACCTGCTGATAGACGTCACAGCGGAGCAGAGGAGAGACACTGAGATAGTGATGTAACCAACCTGTGAGCTGGTATTTGACATGTTTTTTTTTCTTCCTGAATACAAATAATTTTAAAAATATTTGTATAAAACAAAATTTGTAAAAAAAAAACACTATTTGTGCTTTGCCAAATAACGTATTTGTATTCGGGCACACCCCTAGTTATTATAGAATCAAAGTGTCATTGTAGAAGTGTATTTTCGTTCATTTTACATGTGTAAGGTATGAGGTGTACAATGACTGTATGTTGGATTCTGCGTGCTGTGCTGCTGCTGGTAACAGACATGGTGTTAAGGCTCAGACACACCAGGATTTAAAACGACAAATTCAGCTGCAAATTCACGTCATTCCAGTGGAATTGCCACAATCAGTGGATTTGTTCACAAGGGCAAAGTAAATCACGTCAGGGCAAGGCAAGTTTATTTGTACAGCATTTGATATGCAAGGTCACAAGCCATAGCAATGTCACTTTGTGGTGTGACCACGGCTGAAGGCTCTAGTATGAGTGAGCTCACTGGATATGACCTTTTCCATAATGCAACTCAGTAGTCTTTCATTTCACCGTCCCTGCCTGGTCAACACCCTCACCCTTTAAACTCCATGCCACCAGTAATGCAAGCTTTCTGTTAGAAATATGTTGTCTCCTCACCCGAGGTCACATGACCCGGATAACATCATCAGGGTTATTTTCTCAGACTTCTTCATACAACTGTTTCCACAGGATGAGTGAACTGACCCTAATGTGTAAAATTGGTGGATTACCTCAAAATTCAGAAGAAAATAACTCTCACAATTCAAGAAAATATCTTCACTCTAAAGAATATTTTTAGGCAGAAATTCAAGCTGTCCTTCAAATAAAAGTTACAGAGAACTAGTATAATTTTTTAATAGCTGTAATCAACTCCTCAACTTTCTTGCACTTACCATCTGGTAGTATTACTCGTGAAACTTAATCACATCTAAATGGCTGTTGACAGCCAATGACCATGTTCAGCCAACATGCTTGTTGACCACCCACACTTCAGCTTTTCTTCCTCAGTTGCTCTGCTGTGCAGCAAATCAAGAAAACATGTAGACATTTTAATCATAGAGTGCATACTATATGTTACGTTTTCATCAGCCATCTTACTTCAGAAACTGCTTTGAGAAACTGCTTCTTGCTTCCTAACACAAGCTGCAGTTGCCGCAGCAACATTCAGCTCTGCAAACTCCTTCCCAAAACTCCCTGAAGCATCAGAAAGTCCTCTCACCTGAGCAGGGACTTTTTTGCCACCTGGAACTGAATTTAGTCCCTGGTCCCTCGTGTAAAGTTTCTATGTTCTTCCAACTGTTCTCGTGCCCGTGGGAAAGTTCCTGCAGTGACTGATAGCACCTCAGAAACAGAAAAGAGGGATCAGGCCAAAAGTCAATTAGCTTGAAGTAAGAGCAACAGGAGATCTTTCCGACTTCTTTGGAAGAACTCTGAAAATGATGTAAGTCGTAAGTCAAAAGAAAGTTAATTGGATTGACAAAGCTAAAAATGATACACTTTTACCCACGTCTGTCATCCCCTACGATGCAGCAATTATGTTTTTTCCATGACAACCTCTCTAACAATCTGCTCATGGAAAATCAAGTCAAGGCAAGCGCGTATCCTTTCATCATTCAGCATGTCTCAAGAGACTGCAGCGAAAACAAAATTATTAGACAATCTATCACTAAATAAAATGTGGCCGTGCACAAGGGCGTAGCTTTGGTTTTAACTGTGGTAAGAACATCAAACCACAAAAATAATTGTGTATGTGTACTTGCTCTTTATAACTTTCTTCTCCTTTATAAGCACATGTGCACACACACACATACACACATAAAGAGCCTGACTGCACAATGTTTACTTTACTCAATATGCATTTGCTGACTCTTCCGATTTTTACATTTTATTGATAGAATACTAAACTATAAATCTGAGACCAAAATTAACATTTAAAATTAAGATATCATAGATTGTCACAGTAAAATAAATGTGTAGAAACCTGTAGGTAATGTGCTGCTCTGTAAGGTTTACACCTCACCTGAGATTCTGTCCTGCTTCAGTTTGTGGATTTGGGCGACACAACTGTTCCTTGAGCCACAGTGATGCTCAAATTTATCTTTAAATCATCAAAGCTTCTATTTGTGTTATTTTTCATTCAGCTCCTGAACTTCTGGCTGCAGCTCACCTGTCCCACATATAGATCATCTGGACGAGCTGCGGCTAATTTACCTCATAAATAATGTTCAGCGTGAAGTTGAGCGTTGCCAGATCATCAGGTCAAGTATCCCCCATATCCTGCTCTTTCACTCTTTATCATAATAGCAGAAAACAAACAAACTTGGCAACTCTGCCCAGATCTTACTGTTAACATTACGTGGAAAACGGCTAGATCGTTTGAGATCTGTAAAAATATGGCCATGCAGTACGAGAATAAAAGTCATTTAAAGAAAGAGCAGTGAGCCTTGTCCCCTGGTGTTACCTGACAGAAAGCAGGTGTGCTTGTTATTTCTATAATTCCACACTGGTTCAGCTGTAATCGAGCTTTAGCGCCCACAGCATCCTTCATGCACATACACCTTGTCAGTCCAGTGCTGACGTCGTGCTCTGGAGCAGATCCAGTGTTTAGCCAGCGGTCGCTGATGACAGATGCTTAATGACATACATGTTAGTTCTGCCAGGGCCAAAATGCCCTTTCATGGCCATACATGCACATGTATTGTGACTTTAAACACTGGTGAATAGAGATGGAGTCATAGAGAGCCAGTCGTTGGGAAACTCAGTTCTTCCAGAGCCCTGAAAGTCCAAATATTTAGTCTCTCTATTGTTAGTCACACGCTGTTAAAGCACAAAGTTTGGAAAGTGAATGTGGTAGTGATAACAGTGACATCCATGCCTAAATGTTCATATCTGCTTTTGTTTGCAGAAGCCCCCCCCCACCCCCCCTTTCTCTGCTGTAAACTCATATGGAAACTAAATGCAAATGTATCCACTAGATGCTTCTCTTTTGTCTCGCTGGGGTTTTGGCTTGTTGCTGTCCCACCGGTGGTTTTTAACAGGCCTATCACTCCTGACAGGAGGCTTCCCAGCTCATTTGAGCAAAGCCAGGTCTAGTCTGCAGGGGAAAAGAACACTCCTGTCTCCTAAATTTTAGGTTTGCTTTAGCAACCATCTATGCACAAGCTGTTGTTGGGTGCCACCAGCCTATAAAGTAGTCTGTGTACAATGGCCACAAACAGCCCTGCTTATTAAACCATCACAGTTAATTTGAAATGTTAACAGAGGTGTCGTCTCTGAAGTAGTTTGGAGAATCAGTTGGCCTTCTTCTCGACATACATCACCACCTTGGCATGCAGATTGCTGTGCAGAGGTCTTAGTTAATGGATAATTTCACTGATGAGCGATCTGAACTTGTAGCTATTATTTTTTCACATTTCGTGTTGCCCTCCTCTGATTTGATTATAGCTCGAAAATGATTTACAGCATTTTTTTGACACTTTTATTTTTCATTTCAACTTTTGCACCCGGCAATTATAGTCAGTTTTTGATTATGGTGCCATCTGTCACCATCCACCCATGCTACATAATGCATTTAACATTCTGCATGCTGCTGCAGTGTGTTTTCTCCTGGCCTCCATTCAAGAAGTGAAAGGAGAAGAAAACGTCTAGGTGAGCGTCGTCCTCTGTGGTGGCGACAGCTGTAAAACACATTGATTTGATAAATAAGTTCAACAAAGCTGTTACTCTAAAAGGTCTGTGTTTTCTACGTCCACACTTAAAATCAAATTAAGTTCTTTGTTTTTCCACTGCTCTGCCAGAACTGTTAACAACACAATGGAATGCAAATGGTCCTACATTTAAATAGAGGGATTTCACACCTTCAGTCTTATCATGAGACAGGGCAAAGCTGCCAGGAGATGGACACTCGGGGCTCAGCAAACTGACTTTAGCCTGTGGTGTGTAATTAGGTTGGATAAAGAGGCACTTCCCTGGTGTTTGTATGCCAAGCAGCCACAAATAGAGCTGCTCTGGATAAACCACCTCTTATTTGATAAGATAAGTGTAGCCAAGAACTCCTGTTGAGACAACTGTTTATTGTCAGATATAAGTTTTTGCCCCGAACTCCAGCACTTTATTGCAACCTTATGTTTTGCTGACATCAGCTTTACTCCCTCGTTGTTTGGGATCCAACAGATCCCACAGCTGTAAAAATGATAGTAACTGCAAAATCAACGCATTTTTCTTCAAATAGTATTTTTATTAGAACCCAGTGAAATGACAAAACCTTCAACACAAACTTTACAAGTGTGACAAAACAAAGAAATCACCATAAAACACCAAATGAGGAGATACTTGATGTTTCAGATGTTATATGGGCCACATGAAAAAATATATATTCTTTTTGCAAAGAAATGTATGTTATCCTATATATAGTGATGTTATTTATGTCTGGAGTTTAACTCCCTGCTGGACCTCTGATGAACAAACTGTCATAAAACTCAAATTCCAGAAATCCAAATAGATTTATTCTGGAATTTGGAGAGGTACTAATCCGTTTAACATTATGCTCAAAGGCATTTATCATTAAATTATGCAAAGTCAAAGAATGAAGTTGATAAAACAATGTTATTTTATTTAACCTGGTAAGGGGTCCCAGGGTCTCCAGGATCCCCAAACAAAAAGGGTCAAAGCAATTTTCCTAATTATCATATCTCGCGGGGAGATTCTAAGTTAATTTAATATTAGTGAAATTAGTGAAAACATTGCCTTCATTATCTTCGGGGACTCATATAATTAACAGTTTGTAAACTGGAATGAAAGCAGGCCCCATAAGTCTTCCTTAATACACACAGTTATACATTATCCACGACCTCAGGCACATCGTACATGCGTGCCTCCGTTTGTTATTCTATGATTTTCTTTTTATTCGGTTTTGTTTTGACAAAGGAAGTACAAACAGGGGAGTAAACGGAGGGGTAGGGAGGCTCCCGGAGAGTTTTTACACACTGGGTAATTAAGCGCTTTGACTGACAGCAGAGTGCCAAAAGGCGCAGACGCAGTCCGATTTTACAATCTCCTCTTGTTTCCGAGCTCCGCACCACCAGAGCGCTTTACCTCCCCAAACTCTCGTAGGAGCCAGACGCACCAGAGGAGCGCGACAGGGCTGCAGCCAGAGAAGACTGCCTCTGGACTTTACCCAAACCCGAAACTCAACACATTTTACGCACGTCGATCAACCGAGCTCCGCGCTTCTTCTGCATTTGTTTTTTCTTATTATTCCGATTTTCTTCATGAAGTGAGTCTTTTGGTTCGCTTGTCTGAGTTACGCTGTGAGTTACTTTATTGTTGCAAAAAAAAAGAAAGAAAAAAGAAAGAACGAAAGAAAGAAAGAAAGCATGAGGTCTACTTCTGAACCGGTTTGGAGGATGATCCGCCTGGCTGTGACAGTGGCGCTTGTGTCAGCATGCAGAGCGACAGAGTACGAGTACCTGGGCTGGAAGTCGGACACGTACAACGGCGGGCGCAGCTACGGCAAGCCTCCCCAGTGCGTGGACATCCCGGACGACATGCGGCTCTGTCACAACGTCGGCTACAACCAGATGCTGCTGCCCAACCTGCTGGAGCACGAGACCATGGCCGAGGCGAAGCAGCAGGCCGGCAGCTGGGTGCCTCTGGTGCACAAGAACTGCCACCCGGGCACGCAGGTCCTCCTCTGCTCGCTCTTTGCGCCCGTGTGCCTGGAGCGGCCCATTTACCCGTGCCGGTGGTTGTGCGAGGCCGTGCGGGACAGCTGCACCCCTATCATGGAGGCGTTTGGCTTCCCCTGGCCGGAGATGCTCACCTGTGACAAGTTTCCCCAAGACGACGTGTGCATCGCCATGACGCACCCCAACGCGACCGAGGCCACCAAACCTACAGGTAGGCTGACAACATCACTATTTAAAAACACATTATTGTAGAGTATTTATTGTATTTATTAAGAGAGGCCCACTGAGTGTGAATGCTTTTTAACTTGTCCTCAGTTGTGTGGGGGCTGCCCAGTAGGACCACAGTGCCTCTGTGGTCACTGCAGCTCCGCAGGGAAATTTGTGGGTTCAGTGCCTCAAAAGTACCTTGATGGTAGATGACGGAGCGGGAAATGAGTTCTTACTGCTCATAAGCTTCTCAGTCCAGAAAACTAACGACAGTCTAATTAAAGATACATTTCTCCGCGCTGCTCTTATAGGATTACAAACAGTGATTAGTTTCAAAATGTATCAGACTCATATTTACCCATATAAGGAATGTGACTCCGGTTTAGTGGCTGTCAGTGTACTCACACACAACATAACAATCTTCAGAAAGATACACAAGGAATGATTACAAACAGGTGAAAGCGTTTCTGTGAGCTGTAAACAGGATACAAATAGTGCAACGGTGTGAAGAGTTCACGGAGCGCTGGGTTCAATATTGAATGGAGATCTGCTGCGCCATCTTAATCTGCTGCTTACATTCCTTTATATATTTTTCAGCTCAATAAAAATGTGTTTTCCGTATTAAATTCTACAATATAATGAAACATAAACATCACAAGTTCCCGGATCCCAGGGCCTTATCCATGACTGTAGAAATACTGCTGTAAGTGTCCTCAAACCTTTGACTGGTTGACTGGTACTGTATATATTGTGTACCTATAGGCATATATATATATATATATTAATATACTATATTAAAAATAACCACAATGTTTAACTCATAAAAATATGAGGAATCTCAGTGTGGTTAGTTGTAGCAGCTGCACTGCTGGAGCCCGAGATGATGCCTTCAAATGTCTTGTTTTGACCAAAATTCACTGATATTCAATCCACAGTCAGAAAATTGTTGAATATTCTGCAGCCACTCAGGATTCCCTTCCTTTAACTACTTCACTCAGAGTGACTACCTGACCGAGAAAACAAACAGCCGCCACTTTTGCCACTCTGTAAAAACTGACACCCGTGCAGTTAAATTGGCTTGAGAATGTTATTTCAGGGGTGAAGGTGTGTTTGCAGATGCAAATCCCAACACAAACAAACCAAATACAGCCTTTTGGGGGAGAACATTGAGCCGTGAAACCCTGGATTTGATCCTGTCTTTAGACTGTCAACCCACCTCACATGCTTACGTTCTCTTTCAGTCTATAATCTTCTGCTATAAGCTCTGACTTTGATGTGAATGTGAAGTTGTCTGCATACTGTTGACTAAGGGTGATGCTGTAACATTGAAATAGCTCTGACAGATGGGAGTCATTTATCTGAAGGTGTTTGCTGAGCTGGAGGACAATGCTGGGAGGAAGCCCAGCAGCAAAAAAAAGTGAATACCTGCATCTGTTAATTTACATTTTCTAGCGAGCCATCACTGACAGATGCAATAAAAGTGACGAAAAATGGAAAGACATAGACGTAATTTGAAAAACACACTGTCCAAATAATGTGTATTACGATCCATTCTGGAGGTGAGCGAGAGCCAGCGGTTTCTAAACAAAGCTCTCAAGGACATGACTACTCCCCCCCCACCCCTGGGCCCCCCCCTCCGGACATCATCTATCACTAATGGCTCTCTGGCTGCAGATTCCCCAAACCTGCTGGGACTCTTGTGTGTGTGTGTGTGTTGGTCTGAAGCTGAGTCAGACACCTCATACAGCATCAGGGGAGAGGAGGTGGGGGTGGTATGTTGTAACATGGTCCAAAAATACGGCCTTCCAGCAATAACCTGATGAGCCAAGCTGATAAATACCAGAGAAACCCTGAAAAATGCACAAAGACAACAAGTATGAATAGTTTTGGTGTTTTGTTGCGGTGCCAGCATCCCTGCCGGTCGCCTAGGTGAGGCATACGCCAGGGAGGGGGAAGTACAACCATCTCATTCACTTTAACCATAAAATAGAGGGGAATTTCCATCATCACATCATCAACTTACTTATATTTCAATCTTTAAGTCATAAATACACCACTTGAGGACATTTTCGCAGAACGTGCTGGCCATAAATGGGGGGACTGTGGATGTTCCAGCGATTACACAGCGCTCACTGTATCTGGAGAGTGGACATGTCCCGTGTGTGTAAAGGGGGGGTGGGCGTTATTGACAGACATGGTGGTATGGACGGAGGCCCGTTTTTCTGAAAAAGACTCCCTTCTCAGGGTTAAGGGGACCACACAGAGCTCAGCGCTATACAGACGTCACCTGTTATCATCTGTCGTCGGCGCCGGTGATAAATAAAGCCGGCGTGTTCCCGCAGGACACAGACCGACGCCTGTAGGAGCAGAAATCGGTTCACCGGGTGTCCCGGTGCTCTGATACCAATATCTTCCTAGAGAGTGTTCATATATGATGACAAAGCTGCTTATCTTCTCAACTGTTCTCCTTAATGATTGTTAATAGAGGTGAGCTAACAGTGCTCACCACTCACTGCTCCATACAGAGTGGTGATAATTGATTTAAAGGAGAAACAGGCTCAAATAGGCAAAGGGACCCCGTGACTCTGTAAACAGTGTCTGTTTTCACAAGCTCTTCACACCTCGGTGTTACTTTCACAAGCTTTCGTTAAACACATGTAATGGACAACTGGCAAAGGAGAGAAAACTATTTGTTTTTTTTTACTCTTCCACTCAATTGATCCAGATACTCACTGTGACATGGAAATGCAGTCGGTTTGAAAATGCTGCAGGACGCTGCGATCGTTTTGCATGTCCAAGTTTGTTTGGAAAGTAAGCTCAGCTGTTTGGCAAGCAGCGATCATTTGCGGTGTTAGAAAAAATTGAAAAATCGTGTTGGTAAAATATTCGCAGATATGCCTCTAGACTGAATTACTTTTTGGCAAAAACACATTTTGGCTCTTTGTCTTCAGTCGGGCTTTTGTCTCCGAGCTGACTATTACCTTTTTTTTGGAATGTCAGAACATTCCTTCGAGCTTGGATTGAATATCATTTCCATTTATTTCTTCCACATTTCTAATGCTTGTTCTTTTTTTTTTTTTTGCATTGAAGGGTGTATACATCGCTGCTGAAATTTAAAATGGAAGGATCCATTTTGAAAACTGTCTAAATGTAGCAAAGAGCAAGCAGAGTTTACTGCAGCTCTTAGTTACAGCTGGCCATAAAAGCTGAAGACATTCCTCACTGAGGTCAGGTCATCAGAGCGTATGAAGACAGAGACCAAGGAGTTTAATACGCCAGAAACTAAATAGGATCTCTGCATGGAGGGAGAGGCTAGATTTGCATGATAGATCATTTTCAATTGGAATTCAAGGGCAGGGCTGTGAATATTTGTAATATTTTAGTGTGACTCCCTTTCATTCTTCATTCTCACTAATGAGAAATTGCTGTTTTGTTGCCCTTTTCATGCTTTCTCTGAAGCAACTTTCAATATTTTTGCCTCTTCTTTCCACTGACTTCCAAACCGTGTCCCGTCTTCTTTTTTCCACAGGTTACTCTCCCATCTGCCCTCCATGTGACAACGAAATGAAAACAGACGCCATGCTGGAGCACATGTGTGCCAGCGAGTTCGGTAAGCATCCTTCCAAAACACACACAACATGCAAAATACTGTACACACACACACACACACACACACACACACACACACACACACACATAGACGCAGCCCGCTCTGATACACCTTGACATGTTCCACAGTGAGCAGCAGGAGTTTGCCTTTCATCTTTAAGCTTTAAAACATTCCTTGAAGTCTTAACGTAAGCATGATTTAAGTATGTAAAACTACTTTTTTTTTTTTCTGAAGTGCAGCGTGTACCTGACCATACTTGGCCATTTCCACTCCAGTGAAAGCTACAAAGCTTTTTTCATGGGAGTCATTTTCCTGGTTAGATTAATCAAGTGCTCAGTTTTTATGTAAAAGTGACTTGTGAGGTTTTATCGCTAAGTCAGAGCTTGTCTGATTTGGTGACTAATGAATTGGGGTCATTAAAGTTTTTATTTGGCAGGTCTTCACAGTAGTAAAGAGGGATGTTTGTTCTGCTGTCTGGGCTGACTGTGGTTGCAGAATACCCTCTGTCTGTTCACAGTTCACATTAATCAAGTAGTTAATGATAAACCCTTCATTTGTCTTTCAGGTGAATGAGAAAGTGTGTCGGTATTTCTTTAAGAACTACATATTGCATAACTTTAAATGAGTTGAACTTTAACCTGTATCAGGTAATGATGTCATACAGTACAGTGCATTGAAATAAGGAAATAATTATTTTGCCAAAATTTGACACTCTAATGTCCTTCCTCATATTTTTTACAGTGTGTTGTTTTATCGCTGCACATGGAAATAATCATGCAGAGAAAAATACTTAAAGCCCCTGAAACCTTGTATTTGTGTATAACATTTAATAGTCATGACTAAATGACTACAAAAACAGTCAAAAACTCAACTAATCTGCGTCATCAGGACTGTGTGGGTGGGATTTGATCAGATGTGATTGACAGTAACCTGGAAACATTAGCAAACAACCTCACATCTGTCATCACATTTTCATTCCAATGTTTGTGAATCCTGATTGGTGCACACAAGTATGTGACTTGTGAATGAGCCCTGACCACTTAAAACCAATCAGAAGAGCAAAGACACGTAAATCACTCATATGAAGAAAGAACCAAAACTGCTTTAACTCTGACAGAAAAGAGATGATTGAGAAAACAGGTTTTCAGAGTCTTTAATATATATATAAGCTAATGTGGACTAAAACAGACTAATGTGATTAAAGCTACCGTTCAACAGCTTGTTTGAATTCTAGAGTAAATTAGCACTCCCGCGCTGTCAGTAAGCTAGGACAGTATTGTTCTCTTTGCTAATGCAAAACAGAGAAAACTAGTGAGCTAAACTAAAAAATCATGAAAATCATCATGACACCAAAGCTTCTGAGCTTTTTCCACAGATGGAAACATCATAAATACAGGTAAAGTGTGTTTTATAAAGCGAGCACAGTAACGACAGCTCGGTAGTTTATGATGAGGCCACATGGATCACAATCCATCTGATCGATCGGAGCTTCAGTACACTTATATAGATTATAGACGCATTAATAGTCTTATACTCCTGGTTGGTGATGTTTTTGAAATCTTGCTTCAAGGTTGTAACAAAAATTGTGTTTCAAACAGTTGAACTGAGGTGAAATAGAGTTTTGACAGCTTTCTAACCTTCGTATCTGAAAAAGTGTCCTTCAGCAGCTCAACTTTCAGATTAAAAACCACACACTTGTGAAATATTTCACATATTATTAAAAAATGTTCCTTCACAAGGGGAATGTCTGGGAATCAGAGAAGCTCTAGACAAGTCAGGGAATATCTGACAATTTTGGAGAAGGATCACCTTACATGAATATAAGACAGGTTTCACACATTCATTCCATTAGAAGGTCTTCAGCCTGACGGGAATGGAAACCAGACTGAAAACAACATTAACAAATCAAGGAGGAAAGAACATATTTAGCTGATGGGGGCTCTTGATTTCATTGTGGAAATTTGTGAATTTCGCGTGATGAAGTGATGCACTTAAAGAGGACATTGAAAGCTTTGAGTTCAATTAAAAAAAACACAAACATGGACTGAAGTGCAGTTATGAAGACTTCCAGGAATAATGTGTATACGATGCACACAACATGCAAGATGTTACGCTTTCATGTTTTATTCGACGGCTTGACCAAAACTTGTGGCAGCTTGAATTCCAGGTGCCATACGGAGCAAACACGGACTGGATGCATATTGGAAACAGACTTTCTTCCAGTTCTCAGGACAAGTTTAAAGTTACATTTGTTTAAGGAATTGCCATGTTGTTTATGCTGCGGTGATGGGACTCGCCTTTTTCAGTCTGCGCCCTGGTTTGCCAAGAGGAGAGTGGCACATTACTGGCTTGTTTCATCTCAGATGAAGACAGATGTTGTTTTGCTTCCTTGTCATAAGTCCCCTAACCAGCTGACATGTGAGGATACACAGACAGATTTAGTATCAGGAAGAGGATGAGACACTGCGCTGCTTATGTTGCAGGTTTGGACCCATAAGGGACCGACCTCTTCTGGAATGCAACAAATGTCACTGTGATTTCAGTTCGGTGTGTGGTTGATTGCAGCGGGTAAACAACTAATGCACATCCTGACAAGAGATAGCATCACTGGGTATATCGCAGCAGCTATGCTAAAGATTTGTTTGTTGCTTTTTCCAGCCGATGGAAATTAGTTCTGGTCTGATGAAAAAACTGCAACAATAAATATATCTGACAGCGACTGTAGCCAACCATGACTTAATGTCTTGTCTTGAGGAAAAAGAAAATATGCCAATGGAAAAATCCCAAGCTTTAATCATGATCTGTTTTATCCCACCAACGAAAGATAAGGCCATCATCGTGATTGCATTCAGCTAGTTTTGACTTGACTGAAAGTGGACACACACAGTTGGTAGCTGCATGTTTTAGGAGCCACTCGTTGCAGACAGGCTTCGTCTGTTTTGTTTGGAGAAGACCACAAAATAGATATGATAGATAAATTTCTTGCTCATCTCGGTGAAACATGGGGATGGAAAACCACAGAGAGGCTTGTGGAATGAATCAGTGATTTGCACTGAAGTCTTTATTAATCTGCACGGACCAATCATGTGTAAAATATCCCACACTCTGGCAGTGAATTAGCATTTTTGTCGACTGAAAACCTCACTTACTGGAAGTTGTGAAAGGTCTGTTCTCACTTAGAAGTTAAGTGTGAAGTTGTTTTTTCTTTGGTATTTTGATTGTTTGACGCCCTGCTTAATTGCTTGCCATCAATTGCACAAGTGTATTTGACTTTTCCCTGTGGTTTGGTCCTGATAAATGCAAAGAACACAGTGTCAAGACAGTGTTTGATTTAAGGTGGTTGGATGTGGAGTTTCTCTGGCAGAGGAGAAAAGATTCTTGTGAGTTAGATAAGTGCGTTCAAGCCGCTGCACCAGAATTACTCTAACAAGTAACAGGTTTTCAGTCCAACACTGTTAATTCCTCTAGTGAACACTGTGACACTTGCTGATTCTAACGAAAACATAATACCAGTATACACACACATCCTATTTGCGGCGCTCAGCTGGTAACAGATTTACAGCACATCCCACTCAACACTTTGTTCCCACTGCAATTTATCTCCGTGCTTAAGGTTTTACGGTACCTCATTGTCTGAAAAAACTCTAACACCCTTCAATTAAATCTCTCCTGTGTCCCGGACAGCTCACTTTGTTGTTGTTGCCAAAATGCTCATTCCCTTTGCTGGTGCAGTAAACAACAGGGCAGCCCTGCACTGCAGGAATGATCACCTTATCGGATCAGTTGTGTTGCCGTTCTTGTGAATGAGGAGCAGCACACACCCTCCTGCTGGGTTTATGACCCCCCCGGGAGCTGGAGGTCCTGTCTGTGTCTCTGAACCGTCAGAGGAAATGAGGTCAGAGGTCAGGGACCAGAATAGAAGAAGGGAATTGCCAGCAAAATAACAGTTGTCAGCTGTATCGCCTGAGATTACAGAAAACTGTGTTCAGTCATGTTAACATAACATAAATATCTGTTTTCATTATTCTACAAGTTATTCTAAAGGTTAAAATAAGCATTTACTGTTGAAATTCTACTGTCAACCTTTGTCTATAGATGAATGCTTTATAAACATAACACTGGAACATAGTCAGATTTAGTGAGTGCAGTATTCACATCCTTTATATGAGTAACAGTTAGAATACAACAAACATACAAACATTAAAACATTGAAGAAATATTACAAGGAAAAGTGAAAAAGTGAAGTATTCAACAAGATGTGCTGCGTATCAAAGTTAATTTTAGAACCAATAAACATTCCTTGTTCTTCTGACTTGAAATCTTGTGACTTCTAGTGAACACAAGCACGGCTGACTGTCCGCTAAACTCAGCAAATTAAGTTTATGGAAACATGATGAAATCAAATTCTATTAGTAGACTTCCCAGCATGCATTGTTTGAAGATTAAAACTATCTTTCTGTGTTAAGTCACTGTTGTTTCCTCTGATAGTAACCAGCCAACCACGATGACTGTTAGTATCCGCTTCATCCCCCCCCCCCCCGCGTTAGTTACGGGCAGCAGACGCCTCATCTGTTGTCTTTGTATGAACTCTGGTATAAAAGTGTCTCCAGCAGCTTTAAAGCCTTCGTGGCAAATGAACAACTTGTTCTTGAGACTGAGAGAATGTAACCAGAATTCATTTTAATATCATAACATTATTAAACTCATGAAGTCCAGTTGTTTTTATATTATAACAAAAATCACATTTTGAAGAAAGCAAATGAACTTTTAACCTTTTAAATTCATGTGTGATGTGAATGTAATCTTGCAGACCATTTCCATAGTAATATTTATCGATATATAGTATATAGTAAGTATTTTTATTAATATTGTGATATTGATTTCAGCCATATTGTCCAGTTCTAGCCAGAATGAGTTCCTCGAGGTTCTTGTTCAATCAAAGCGTGGTACCTTTATCCTCTCAGTACAACAGGCAGGTTTCTGCTGCTCACATGACTTTACAGTCCGTGTTTGATACATGAAGTACAAGAAAAACATGTAGACATGGCAGCAACATCACCGACTGGATGGATTTTCATTCTAAACTGACAACAGCATCTCTGTGCTCTGATGTACAGCGATGTACATAATGATGTTAGAAGATATTAGGCCAAGCAGGGACAGTTTCACCAGCCACAAGTAAAGAAACAACTAAACAGTGAAATTATTTGATGTTAACTTCTTACTGTATGCTCTTACTGAAGAGATTAAACCCTCAAACAGTGAGGTGCAAAGAAAGTTCATAGCGTCAAAGGATTATCGGGGATGGAGGATTTATCGAGATGAAATCTTTCAGGGGTGGGCCAGGCCTTCTCTTTTATGACTCACTAATTATGAATGCTGCCCATTTGGATTTCACTGAACACTAAGCCTGCTCACAGAGACCGTTTCAGAGACTAGAGACAAAGGATAAAAGTCTTAATCCCTACCATGTGCACTCTTAATACTGGGAAAAACAGGGCGGCTCTTTTTTAACACTTTAATTAACGAAGGAAGATAGGAGCGCGAAGCAAGAGATGAAACGTAGGGAAGTTTTTTTTTAAGTGCTAATTCAGTTTTTTATGTCAAGCATGATTCAACGAAAAGTGTGTCAAGAGGGATTTCGTCTCTAAAACTATAAAGACATTTGGGCAAAAGCCACAGTTTTATCAGTTAAGATCTTTGTTGGAGTGTGAAAATGATTCATGCTCAATCAGGCTGTTCCCTGCACTATAGGTCACAAGACTTTATCTCAGACATGACTCAGTGATTTATCCCGACACGAGCCCTGTGAATGAGATTGGACAAAGCATGCTTCTTTTTTTTTTTTCTCGCGTTGCCGTGTCACAAGGTCGTCTCTGCCGCACTCACATCACTATACATCAGCGGAGAATGAGGGGATGTAATGTGTGGAGGCATATGGAGATTTGGACCACCAAAGTCTGACTCGTGCTCCGTTTCAGAATGGGAACTGGAGGAAACAGAGAGATTAGAAGGTTAAATAGAGTTTAGTGAAAGATCAGGCGTATTATTGTACATCTGAGAAATCCAGACGGAGGTAAAAGTCATAAAAGGTGGCGTAAACCAATACGCTGTTGCACTGCCCGTTGTTATTAAGAGCATTTCTAGCAATCACCAAAACTCAGCAGACAGAAACATTATTGACGAGGTTTTATCTGCAAAGTCAGACTCGGTCAGCTGTTTTTAATTATTTATCAAAATAAATAGTAACTGAACCAGGGAATGGGGTCCACATGAGGCGCAGTGTTGAGATCAATCAATAAACTGATAAATTAGTTTTGGTGTGTAGATAAGTATCAAGACAACGCAGCGCCAAAGATTCTGTTTGTTTGAGATATAGTTTTCAAATGTGAAATGTCCTGCTTAGTTCAGTTCTTGGTCACAATTATTTTTTAAAAAAATGGCCAATATATCATTATCAGATCTCAGTTATTGATATCTGTATTTGCCTAATAAATCCATCATCAGTATGTGTGATGTGGTACATTTAAACTCAAACATATTCTTGCCATTATTGTCCTTTAGTGCTCTGTTACTTGGTGCTGCTTTGTTTAACACAGAATGACGTCTCCATTAGACTTTAATAACTGACATCAGTAGCACAGGATGCAGGCTCAACATGCTGTGTTAAGTGATTAACCGCTATGCTAATACATAAAATAACCCGGAGATATCAGCATGTTATGTTATGCATTTCATTCTGATATCTGCTTGCCATGTGATTAAAAAAACAACATAATAATTTGTCTACTTTCCCTTTTATATGTATTAGGCCACTGTAGACAAATCAATTATCAGGCCTACTTTATAGTAATACTTATAATAATATGCATCAATTTAGTGAAATACTTTGATTTTAAGATCTTTGCTGGATTTGCCAAAAAAGACATTTCTGTCTGATTATTTTATCTATCAACAAATTCCCAATGAATTTTCTAGAAACTCAATTATATCACAATACATGTATATGGATATGAAATTACACTCATCCCTGTAACAGTGAAAGGGTCTTGCTCAGTGTAACTTACTGTAATTCCACTACTATTGGCGGTAACCAGTAATGTAACTAATTACTTTTTCAAATTAAATAACTCAATTACAATTACTGAAGTTTAAATGGGCTTGTTACTTTTGTCTTACATGAAAATAGTGGACAGCTGCAGAGGACAGCAGACAAATGCACAAAGTCACGTCATTGTAGTCGACTCGTGGTAAAACATAAGCCTCGTCTCTGGAGTTATAATGTTATATACTGTAAATAATAATACTGTATATACTGTTACTGAACTGCTGCTGCTCTTCCTGGTTTGAGACTTTTGAGTTGTACTTTTGTGAAACTGGATTGAACAGAACTGATTTGGGGTTGTGGTCCTTTATCGAGTGGATTAAACTCTGAGATTTTGGGACGAGTCACACTTTTGTGTTAAAAGTAACACAAAAATTACTTTCCCTAGTAACTAATTACTTTTATATGCAGTAATTGGTAAAGTAATTCAATTACTTTTTGAAAGAAGTAACCAGTAACTATAACTAATTACTAACTTTCAGTAACTTGCCCACTGGTCACACTGGTCTTGCTTTGGATAGTGATAGTCACCTGATATTACTCAAAACAGTGAAGGAATATGCCAGAAATTTAGCATAAAGCACCGGGGCTAGTAATCTACCCTCATCTAGGATATGCATGATTTGAGTAATTATCAGTCATGCATTCAGCCTCTCACATAATTTAGTTATTGACCCTAATTTGGTAAAAAGTCAGCTTGTGATTGGTTGGATTCGGTGAATAGTCAACCCCTCCTTCCTCACACAACTATAATGGAGACTCCTTGAGTAAGGCACCCAAATGGATGTGTTTGGTGGCCATCAGCTGGCCATGTTGGGAATGTGTGAATAACAGTGAAGTGCAATGGTGCTCAATCTGCTGCTGAGTTAAGAAGAGTGCATGCTCAAACCATTTGATGGAAAGAGTAGAAAAACTAAACTGTTTTTAGCCTTTAGAGAATCACATCAGTCTCATCCCTCAAGAGATGATGCTGACTTTCCACTGATACCCTTTAATATGTTTCATTTTGCACATTTTGCACACCACACACTGTGCATGTCTAACATTAACTAACAGTCTTTAGAGCAGTATGAGGTAATTTTTTTAACATGTTACATTTCTTCGCTTGCAGCTTTCAAGACCAAGATCAAAGAGGTGAAGCGAGAGAACATGGACCGCAAGGTGATCCTGCAGAAGAAGAAGAAGATGTTGAAAGCAGGGAGCCTCAAGAAGAAGGACATGAAGAAGCTGGTGTTGTACCTGAAGAATGGTGCAGACTGCCCCTGCCAGCAGCTGGACAACCTGGGGAACCAGTATCTAATCATGGGCCGCAAGGTGGATAAGCAGTACCTCCTCACGGGCATCCACAAGTGGGACAAGTCCAGCAAAGAGTTCAAAAAGGCCATCAAGAAACTCAAGACCCACAAATGTCCTGCCTTCGAGAACGTCTTCAAATAATATGACCTCCGCCTCCTTTGGCCGCATCTCATGCTACATATGAACTTGCACAAGCATTAAAATCCCAAACTTTGCTTTCTATCATCCTGTTTATATCTATATATCTTTGTATATTTACAGATATAGTTTGAAATGTCCATTGTTAAGTTTTAGTTAAATGTGGTGAGTGATGACTCCACAAATTAAAGGGTTGGGTATCCTTTTTTTCTTCTGCTTAAGAAAAGGACACTATAGTAAAAGCCCTCCCACACTGAATCATAATTTCCACTATATGTATGTAGATACTTTGTTACACTCTTCCATCCTACAGGTCAGTGGACTTTGCTTTAAGGGATAGTTCCACATTTTAATAAATATACTTGTTAGCTTTCTTGCCGAGAGTAAAATGAGAAGAAGTTTTTATGCCAAATATGAAGCAAGAGCCAGCAGACAGTTAGCTTAGCTAACTAGAAACAGCTAGCCTGGCTCTGTCCAAAGATTTTAAAAAAAACAAGAATTATGTTTTTATATATACATACATACATTTGTTTAGATTAAGCAAATTAATTATAAAGTGTTATAATATGTGAGCTTTAGAGGTGCAGGTAGATTTTTTATAATTGTTAGGACAGAGCCACGCTGTTAGCCCTGCTACCAGGTCTCCATGTTAAGCTAGGCTAACGATTCTGCTGGTTATCACTTCATATTAATTGTACAGATACTGTATAAGAGTTAACGGCATCTAACAATTCGCAGGAAAGAAAATAAGCACACTTCCCAAAATGTCCAACGATTTCTCTAAATCTTTCTCATTCTGATCATAGAATAATAAATCATTAAATTGATGATTAGACTACAGAATTGGCAGTTGCTGGTATTTTGAGCTTTAAAAGCCACACTGTGGAGAGCAGCATCAGATAGGTTTCCTGTTGAATAACTTATTGACAGAAGTATGAGAAAGTGCTGCCGTCAGCTCCTTGTTTTGTAAAGCTAAAGACTGCACTACCAATGATTTTGATCGTTTCCTTTCCATCGCTTGATTTCACTGTTCTTTTTGTTACTTGAAAAATCTTTCATCTGCATCACGAGATAATATATATATAGGCCCATGGCAGAATAGTCTGATTTCCAGTCATGTGTTGTCACCTGACATTTGGCCAAATATTTCAACACATTTCTTTCTCTCCAGATTCAGTCTAATTGCAGAAATCAGTATTCCTCGGTAATGGAAAATTCCTCGCAGCTTCATTTTTTAAAAATGCAAAAGGTATCAAAGTGCAAATATTGCAAAATCTGTGTTCTGGTGTGTTTTGCTTGGTGTTGCTGGTCCGTTTTAGCACTATTTTGTTTCATGATTTGAATGTCAGTGGTACATTGCTGCCTATTACATGTACATACAAATTTTACATAAATATGGAAAAACTGAATTGTGTTTGTGATATTATTTTTCCTTCTATCACAAGATGAATTTAAGTTGTCACTAAATTCTGCCACACAAAGTTTGATATAATTTTTGGACCTTTCTCTGTTCAGGCATCTAAAATTAATCAAATGAAACAATCTGACACTCTTTGACTTAACAACTCACACCTAATAGGCTGACAAGCTGTCGAGTAAACGTCACATCCTATTAATTGACAACTACTTAATACACCCAGACATTTCAAGGTATAGATAATCCAGTATGACTGATATGGCAAAATCTCTGATGGTTTACACATTTATATCGTCACACAGATTTCTTTTATTTTAGGCTATATCCAATCATATTATAATTTTTTAATATATCAGAGAAATTGAGTGTATAGGCCCAGGAAATATTACCAGGACTTGTAAATTCCTCATTTGCACTGTATTTAGGTACACTAAGCTTTGAAATAATCTCAACATGTTTATTTTTGCATCGCTATGATTTGCTATTTTAGTTTCCTGCAAACATGTTGCATCTTAGAGCCGTCCTGCAGAGACCGTGCAATCTCACAACATTCTCTAAACTTTAATTTTGGTCTTTCCATGTAATGTGTGATGATGTTAAAACAAAGTACAGCATGAACTGCCAGAACAGCCAGCTTCTGCTTTGACAGCAATGTCAAACAGAGTGCACTTTTTCTCAGCTGTGCCAAACTAACATTTTCACGCTTTTTTGGAAAGATATAGCGTTACGTTGCCAGACCTATCTCCAGACTGAAGGATCTCTCACGCACGCTTGTTTTTATTCCCCCACCAATCTCTCTGAGGATGCTAAATTCTTGTCTGGATGTCTTCTGATTCAGGTTCGTTGTGGTTTCACAGGCTGTTGGTGCCTCGGTATGTGGTGTGTAAATGCTAATCCTAAAATATACATCATTAACAGCTCATGCTGATAGTGAACTTTAATGCTTTCTTAACCAAAGGGCAGCACTGTCTAATCAAATGTCAGATTTGAAAGATTTGTTTTTATAAAGTCTTTGCTGATGGATATAGTTTGCATGCTGAACAGACATGACTCTGCTATTCCGTTTCATTTGATTCATGAACATGCAAACGTGTACAAAACCTAAAAGACGAAAGTGCAATAACCTTGTTAGCCAGCCTGCATTTCCCCTGCACAAGAAATATAGATCTGAGTAACTTGATGATGAATACTTTAATGTAAATACTTTTATGTGCTGAAATCCATCATGTCGGTACAACATGCGTAAACAACAAAACATGAAACCATTCTGTCAATAAAAAGGCTTGTTAAAAACCAGGAAGTATCAAACGGACCAACGTCTCGTCCATCTGGTTCTAGTAATGGCTTTGGTATTGGAAAATATATCTCAGATGTGGACTTTGCTTTCTAATCATTACTTCAGCTGCCTTCAAAAGAGCCCCAGAAAACCCAGGGCCAGGATTCAGCTTTGTCCTATTAAGAGATGATCTGCAAAAAACATCCTTTTGGATCCGACGTCTCACTGAAAACCTCAAATTGACAAAACTGATGAAGTACTATTTTGATTGGTTCCATGTCAGAGGAAAGGAAAGTATTCATTTATCCCTCCAATATTGATACCACACACTTGATTTCAGTCTGTGTGATAACTCACTTTTAGGTTGACAACTGGAAACTCTGATTGGATGGAGGAGAGATCTCAGTTGAATGTGCACCAGAACCTGGGTAAATGTGCTTGTGTTTAAGTAAATACCTTTGGCCTGATGGAAACCTACACTTCCTTTAGTGCATATTGTCTGCTCAACAGCTGGTAAATAATATAAAACAGTAGTAGCTGCCAATATTGAAGGACCAACGTGTAAGATTTTGTGCCATCTATCAGAACTGACTTGGCAGAAATGGAATATAATATTCATAAGTATGTTTTCATTAGTTTATAATCCTATGAAAATAAGAATCATTGTGTTTTTGGTACCTTAGAATGAGCCTTTCATATCTACATAGGGAGCAGGTCCTCTTCCACGGAGCCCGCTATGTTGCATCGGCATTTTTCTACAGTAGCCCAGAATGGACAAACCAAATAACCGACCAACCAATCAAACTGGCTCTAGAAGGGGCCCTTCACATTTTTCTGTAGGTTCTCCTACACGCTTGGAAGGGGAGAGGGAGGTGAATATTCAGTTGGATCTGCAACCTCACTGCTAGATGCCACTAAATCCTACACACTGGTCCCCTAAGTTATCAAAGCAAAATGACGTGCAAAGTACAGAAAAATAATATTTCAAATCACAATTCAGGGTTGGAAACCTGTACAATAAAACAAAATCCAATATAATAATTAGGGGTGTCAGTTTTGGTTTATTTTGCTTTCAACAGACTAACTACCAGTTTAAGAAAAGTTGTCCAACAGTCCCTCTTCTCTCGATGGCATGACGTAGTCTGGCTCGAGGTATCGAACTAGCTCTTTCAGTCCTTCCTGACCTCTACCACACTGATTGGCAGCACATCAGTCTCAATCATTCAGCACACCAACTCTGCGATGGCCTAATAACAAAATAACACCTACATTGTTATTACAAATAGACCATAGACTTAGCATGCTAGGCTAACAGTCCGTCAGCTGTGTGACTTTACATCCATGCCATGAAGTCTTTCAGAGCACACAAACACCGTAAACACACCTGTCATTTGCCCAGCATGGTGCTGTTAACCCGGGGACACTGCAGCTACACTTTATTTTCATACAGTATATGAGCTACACACAGCACGGCACGGCTATGCTAACAATGCTGGACATGCTAACTAGCTGCTAGTCACTGTGCAGGTTGGTAAAATGGATCTGTTATGTCTCTTTGTAACTGCGAGTTGGTGCTCCTGTCAGTATCAGAGTATCTGTGTGAGACGCTTTGGTTATTTCAGGGCTGCGCTCATCATTCTCAGTCTGCAAGGTACCGAAATTTGTCAACGATGATCTAACGTGAATAATGTGAAGTAACAAGTTCAGTACCCAGTATGGAAATTAACCTATAGACCAACATGCCTGACCAGTCAACAATATTCTTGACATCCATAACAACAATAGCTTCATGCAGTCAACATGCATTTAGATCAATATCTCTGTTACACACCTGACTCAAAATAAACAATGTATGTATTATTGAGTTTTTGCATTAAAGTTACAGTCCATCAAGCTTCTCTAATCAATATTTTTATTATGTGTAATGTGAAAGGGGTCATTTGTAGTGATGAACCTACAGATAATTATCGGCTAACTCTGCAGTTCTCCTCAGCTGTAAAGAGCATTTTAACATCTTTTAACTGATGGTTTTGGTCTTTATGGCCCACGATTTTACTGTTTTAGTTCACTCTCACTTCTCATCATTGTCTTTTCCAGTGAAGAAGCTCTGATAAACCCACTGTACGCTACCTGTCCAGTATCAAACTGCAGACAGACAAAGTCATTGACGAGTGAACACAGTGCAGCAATTAGAGCAACAGCTAAAGGACAGTGAATACAACAGTTGTCATGTGGCAAGTTTGTTGCACTGCACCCAAATGGCCAAAAAATCTGTACATTAAGATTTAAGATTTTCATTATGTTAGACCTCATTTTTGACATTCCTTATGGCTGGCGTTTTTCAGAAATATCCATCGAATGTATTTATGTATTCATAATTGTCTGTCTTTGTGGTCATTTTCATTGTCACTCATGTCTGCCTTTCTTGCACATGACTTAAATTACAGGCACACAAGGGATTCACAAAGTGATGCCTGCAGCTACTGGATGAGGGGAAATGCTGGTACATGAGTGCATTTCATGTACTGCAGGAGAAAACATACAACCATGATAGACAGAATTACTGACTATCCTTGTCAGTCGCTTTTATTAAAATAATGCAACGCAGTGACTGAGCCATTGTTTTCTCTGTGTAAGCTGTAAACAGATACATAAATCTTCTTCTGTCGTCTTTCTAACAGAGAAGCTGCTCGAGACATATTTTCTATCCTGAGTTTCGAATGGAATGCTGGACTTGTATTATCAAAATGAACTCGCCATGACACACTAACCATGTGTCAGCAGATCAACCAGGACTCAAATGTTAGAGAATAAGGCTGAAGATATTGACGAATCATCTGAAAAGACCAAAACCAATAATGAACAGATCCTATTAACATGTATTGTGTCTGTATACAAAGGCTGATAAATCTTATTCCTCTGTGCCGTAGAGCTCCAAAAACATTTCAATGAGCCACACTGTTGCACTGGGTGACATGTTCCTTCATTACCATGAACACACACACTGTAGTTTATTTTGACTCTATCCCACACACACACACACACACACACACACACACACACACACACACACACACACACATACACACCATCCTGCTGCCAGAAATACTCACCAGAGGCCCAAATGTGTGTTAATCTAACGCTGAAAATAGTCCCCAACAAATGCAGTATTTCCTCCTGTTTGAGAAACATTTGCTAAAAACTACAGTGCCCAGCTGTTTTTAGCAAACTATTGAGCCCTTTTTAAAAATAAAACTATATTTGTGAGCCTCTATTAAAGATCTGCATCTCCAGTGAGAACTAAAGGTCTTGGGCCACAGACGGTGTCGGTCAGTTGGGAAGTATTGAGAAAAGGACTAACCCACTTTTAGTTTTGGTCTTTTCATGGGATTTGTTGACAATAAGGATTTGTAAGGTCTTATCCTTTAAGGATTATAACTTTAGACTGTGTTGTGTTAAAGGTGTTGAAATATGACTCATCCTTCTAAAATCACAACGAATGTTGTCTGTGACTAACAACTCCCTTCCAGAAGAGGCTTTACTTACCTCTTTCCCCCTTTTGCGTTTCAAAGACACATCTGGGGAACTTGTGGATAACACTGTCTATTTAAGATGCAAATCCACATCCTCACATTAACAGGAGGAAACAATAAAGTGTTATTAAGACTTACAGTGCAAATATTTGGCAGCAAATAGGGCATCGTAACATGTCTTTCTTTTTTTTTTTTTTTTTTGCCACTTTTTTTCTCCAAATGTTTTGTTTTATGGATCTCTGAACCATGGCTGAGCTTTGAGGTTTTCAAAAGTGAGGCACTCCTCTGTTCTTAATCCATGTATGTGCCTTTAAAGCTGGTGCCATTCCCCCCGACCGCTATAAAACCATCCTTTGTATTTAATGCTATTAATGGTGTATTCTCTGTTTTATGGTGCACCATCAGTAGCCAGAAACCTAAAAGGGTCATTTTGGAGGATTTTGTGTAGGCAGCTATAATATGTGCTGTCATAAAGCAGGAACATGTATACAAATCGCATTTGGAAAGTAACATTAAAATGATTTCCTGTAGTTACAAATGTAAAATACATCCTCTTTAACACAGTTTAGACTGGATTCTGAAATTCTGATATACAACACTGGCATGACAACAGCTTTACCAGAGTGTGTGACTGCATAAATTCACAGTCATTTAAAAACAGAAGCATTTTTGGCTCCTTCGTTGACCCCGAGCTACAGAGCAAACCATTAATATCTCCGGCTCGTCTGCTGGATCCAGGAAGAGGGATGAGTCGACACACTGCGTTAGAGACCAGGTTCCTCTGGAATTCTGGGATCACAGTCAAATTGGCAGATTAGTCATATCAGTCTTCTGGCTGTTAACTGCCAAAGAAACCTCAGGCTGTTTGCCTCTCACTCGTGGCGCTCCCAGTGTGTGATTATGACTGCAACAGCCATGGAAATCCAGGGGGTAAAGGGGACAACCTGAGAGGAGAATAAAACAGAGAAACAATTGTTTTCTTTTTCACACAAGTCCACAAGGGAGCAGGGGTGGAGGAGGGGGGGCAGATGTGGGAAGGACTACACATGTGGCCGGCAGCCATATGTTTTTGAATAATAGCCATTAGTTTTAAGAGGATGATGTCATTGTAGGTTTGCTGTTCCAGTAACTATATTCCTCTATTCCTGGATCAGATCCCTGAAATGACTCGTGCAATGCATGATTCTTAGTCTTCACTGAGGAAGGTGAGGAAATATTTGTGATAAACATAGATTGATTGGTGAGTGTGTTTCCACAGGATGATTGCTTAAAATTATAATCAAATCAGGATCTTGTTGCATCGGGGGTTCAGCCTTCACGAGGAGGAAAAAGCCCACGGCTTCATCCAGCAGTGGTAGATTTTTGATTCACTCTGATTTTAATTCATAGCTTTCAGCAAGCAGTTAAATCTTTTCCTCTTTAGAAACCTCTCACTGAGTCTTGTCCTCTATGCCTGTGGACTTGGGCGAGGATGTGAGCAAATACGAGCCTCTGGAAGAAGTCGTGCGGTGCCAGTGTCAACATGGCCGTGCTGTTTTGGGAGCACTTTGCGGACTATCAATCACTAGTACCAGCCACAAGTTGTAAAAACATTTGGTGAAAAAAATGAGGATTTATGATTGGTCATTAAAAACCATGAAGACCTGTCAGAAATAACCACAGAGGGCAATTTCAAGTTGTGCTCCAATGGAAGCAGCTGGGTCAACTTTTGGGACCTGATCTTAAAATGTTTTGGTTGATTGATTCCTGGTGAGAATTAACTAATGTTAGATGCTTTTAGCAGACATCAGATCAGAAAAAAGTTGTATTTTAAATATGATTTTACTTTTGCAGCTGGTGATCATCAAAAACAAAAGAAATCCAGTCTACATTCCCACATAGCATTCATTTATGTCATCTTTCCTCACAAAACCATAAATTCACATAATGTCAATCAGTTTGCTACTTCTTGCTATAAAGATTGGCAAAATATTCCACAAATAAAAACGTAGGAAAACTAGAGTTGGGAGAGTTTCCTTTTTTTGCAACACACATAAGGCACATTTACAAAAAATTCTTCATCTACGTCAACCGTACAGCGCTTTAGTTGATGCATGAGGAGAGAGCTTCATGGCTCTGAATCAACCAAATCCATTATGACAGACTGTTAAAAGTTCAGTTGTTGCTCAATAATGCCTCTCCTGCGTCCAAAGCCAACAATTTTAAGTGAATTTCATAAATTGTTCCCCAATAAACCACAAGCAGCTGTTACTTAGCAAAGTTATGACCAGGATGTAGGGGAGGGTAAACCCGACCTAACTCACTTTCACCAGTATTTAACTGCACAGTGGAGGCAAGGCGAGGGAAGCTTATTTATAGAGTAACTTTTAACAACAAAGCAATTCAACGTGAAATATAAGAAAAAATATATTGTATACGTAGAATTTGAAACCAGATAAGTAAAATTAAGGGGGAAAATGGGGAAAACTGTATGTGAAGGGGTTAATCATGACTACACTGGTACCACCAGGAAATGATGGATATCAAATAAAGTAAAAATTTGCAACACTTCTATCAATTTCAAATGGAAAAGCTTTTATTTATTTGTTTGTGTGTATGTTTGTTCATTTATTTTTAGATTAGTTAGTTTTTGCCATATTTTCTAGTCTACAATGATGCAATTTCTTAAAGTTTTTTTTTTTTTTTTTTTGCTTTGGCTTTGTCTAAACTTTAAAGTTATAAAACATTGTTGGTGTTCCTTTTGACAGCTTCTTACCAAACGCTTGGTTTCACTGAGTTATTTCCAATGTGGTTTTTTTTGTTGTTAGCATGAACAGTGATTGCTGCCAAAAGACAAACAACCACAGAAATAAACAGGACAATGTGGAACTCAAGGTTTTATTGCCCTTTGAATTATGCCCACATCTTCACTGTGTTCAGCAATCAAATCAGTCTGGGGCTGTGCCCATTAACTCTGCTCATTTAAATGGGGACATCATCTTCCTACAAAGCTACATTCATGAAAAATAGCGTCAAAAAGATGTTGACAAGTGTGGATGAGATCGATGTAGCTGTACAAGTTGTTCATGTCCGTGTGCAAATGTAACAACTGGTGATGCAATATACAACACTGAGCTCCTCTAGATGTCGCACTAAAGCAACAGCATCTCAGACCAAAACAAATGTGCACGTTGTTTACTCAATAAAGAAAGCACCATCTGAACACACAGCTCACAAAACTCAGATCAAACTGTCAAACTAGGCAGTGCTGATCAAATACGGATCAAGATTTTGTTACTACATTGCCTTTTTCTTGCCTCAAATGTTTTCAGAAACATATTTTAGTGTATTGTTTAGCTATAATATGAGAAACTTTGTGACCCGGCCGCCATGTTGAAGATGGACGCAGGGAGCACAAGGAGGGATTCACATGCACTAACATGCATGCGCGCCCAGAGTGGCTTCCAAAACAAAGAACCGAGAATCTCAGATAACAACACACACAGGGGGAGTGTGACTTCATTCTCTGCTCAGGATGCCATAACTCCACTATATCTCTACATAGCAAATAGTTGTTTGCTGATATAGTGGGGGAGAATGTTGTGTAATGCACCTTTAAATCTACATATTTTGTTGATCAAAAGACTTTAAGTTAACTGCATGTAGAAATCACTGCCACAGCTTTATACCAACTGAGAATGACATTGGCTGCAAGGATACAGGAAATCAGTCAACACAAACAAAATGTCAGGCTGCATGAAAGAACTGCATCCAAACTGCAATTCAGCGTGATTATCAAACCATGACCCCACACTGTTCTCTGTCTGTGTTAGAGAGGCAGCTCTGATTTCTGCTTTTTATAGAAGCCTACAGGGAAATTGGCGGTGGATCCACCAGCAGTTACCGAAGGTTAGTTACTCATTTGTAACAGAACCTTTCACTGACCCTTGGACTATCTTTCTCCCCGGTTAGTTCCATCGTGTCCTTTGTAACTCCAACACAGTGGTAATTATTCTCCAGGTTGACTTTCTTACTCACTCCATGCGGCAGCTTTGAACTGCACCCGCCTACTTATTATGTTATTATGATATATTAATGCACAAAGATTTATGGGGGTTTTCCCCCTGAAACAAACGCACATTGCATTTTGTTTTCCTGGCACAGTTTCTTTTGGAAAATGATGAAGGTAAGGTGATCTTTGAAAAGTATAGACAAATTTAGGAGCTGTAATCATGAATGTACTATTTCCAGAGGTAGCAGGTCAAACTAAATGCAAGAGTCACTCAGAGGTGAAATAATGAACCATGTTTGATAGCTAAGTGCCATTTTTCAGGTACTGTATGTATCTTATGTGTTTAACCATGCACCAGAAACATGGCGGTGCAACATGGCGGGCTCCGTGGAAGAGGACCCACTCTCTGTGTAGATATAGAGGGCTCATTCTAAGGTAACAAACACACAACAATTCTAATTTTCAGGTGATTATACACTAATTAAAACATACTTATGAATATTATATTCCATTCCTGCTAAGCCCGTTCTGCTGGATGCGACTAAATTCTACACACTGCGCCTTAAATATGAGATAATAAGTCATTTAATGTGTATTATCATGCAATAGTATGTCACAACGGTTGAATTTTCCTTCTGGTTTCACTTTAACACAGAAAATTATGAAAGCTCCAGTCCTGGAACATACCCTTATCCTGAATTGTCAGGAATGGCCAACGTACAGTAAAACAGTGTATTACCATTGTTGATTTAAAGATTCTATATGTAGGAATCAGCAATTCGTTCTCATTAGTGACATCTGTGGCTGTTAAATGAGCTGCAGTCAACATCCTGGTGCTCGCACTTGCAATGTCATGCGCATGCTCAAAAAAAGATCTTTAACATTGTGTTTTGCACCGTGTTTCAACAAAGCATCTCTCACTCCCAGTCATTCAATAAAATCTGGCCTGGGTCCTTCACATATAAATATCATTCCATAGGCTGTCACAGACAATTGAGAAAGTGGCGGAAGGTCTCATTTTTTATGTTACAGTACTACCCGTTCACTTATTGGCAATAAAACACAATTCATACATGTAAATTGCTTCACAATTCTACATGTAAAACCTTTGATGTTTCTACTTGAGGTGACATTTATTGAACAAAAGCAGTGCTAGACAAAGCAAGCCTGAAATCCATCGGCAAGTAAGTCAAGGTTACCTGACTTAGTAAGTCAACATTAATGATTCAGTATCTCATGATTTAAAATCATGACTATATCTTACAATATCTCATCTTTTGACTTACCATGACTATTTCTATTTTTATCATTGCTAAATTCATTCATTGTTTTCCTTTTCCTGGCAGAAATGGGCTTCCATAAAAACTTGTTTCAGAGGTATAATGTGACACGTTTCCCCTCATCCAAAAAACAACTTCATCTTACAAAACCACATGGAACAAGGAGGAGAACGACCATAGCCATAAACATAACGTAGCCTAAAGGAGTGTTTACTGCGTGTGACAGGAAATGAAAATGGTCACTTAACAGGCATGATGTAATTGGTTGTTTTAGCTGGCTATATGAGCAGTTAAAACCCAAAACTCTGCACATCGCTGTCAGAACAAGTGGGTAAAAAAAATACTGCTCATTATTTGAATTCACACAGGGAGCCAAAGTCCTCACGTCACAGCTGGAATGCTAGCTGTTTTCTAATAGAATTGGTAAATCAATTCAGTGGCTCATTCAGGGTTTTTCACAGTGGTCTTTCTGAAGTTAAACGTTTTTCCTGAGGTTTACTATCTATATTCTAATATGAATACTACAGCACTTGATATTAGAGGTCAATTTTAAGTTAAACAATTATCTAGTAGAAAGAAATTGAAAAGAAATTTTCATTTGAGCAGTACATCTATATTTCTATATAGACAGGTAACAAATTAAAGGAATAATCGGTACAGGACTGAATGCTGGACCCCTACAGTGAGGGGATCTGGTGGCTCTGTTATGCTGTGGGGGCCATTTTGCTGACATGGTTTGGATCCACTTGTCCCCTTAGAGGGAAGGGTCTCTGCAGTATAAGGTAGCACTCACTTATACTCACATACAGACACAACAACCTAAACACACTCACATAGCAATGAGTGAACCACTCATGTATCCCGGTGCCTTTAATCACAGCAAACAGTGAAGGGACCTCACCAGTATGACTAGCCTCCCCCAGTAGACTGGCCCTCAGCGCCACCAAATCAAAGAAATAAAAAGAACTACAAACAAGGATAAACAAAATACAGATGACAGTTGGTTCAACCCCACTACAATGTTTAGAATACAACACAATGGCAACACTAATCACTTTTTTAATCATAGACTTGATGATCGACACTTACTGCCAGGGCCTAAAAATAGCAGGCACAGGTACCTGGGAGTTCATAGCCCCTATTGCTCAACTCCCTGCTACTTGGGGTAGGCAATGGAGGTTTGGGTGCCTCCCAGCATTAGCATGGGTGGTCCTTCTCAGGGATGCCTTGCTGTTGCCTGGGAGAACATCAGCTGCACCAGCTAGTTGATTTGCCTGGTGTTGGCTGGTAGAACATAGCACTGCCACCTCTGGCTGGGTTGACGGAAGGGATGAGCCTGCAGA
This sequence comes from Thunnus thynnus, assembly GCF_963924715.1. Classification (NCBI taxonomy): domain Eukaryota; kingdom Metazoa; phylum Chordata; class Actinopteri; order Scombriformes; family Scombridae; genus Thunnus; species Thunnus thynnus. The sequence continues at coordinate 7,984,520 of NC_089518.1, forward strand.
CTTGGTTGGCAATCTACTGGTGCAGGAGTAGGTTCAGGGACCAGCATGAACCATTCACCATCCAGCAAAGACTCATCCACTGTTTTACCTGGTGAGGGTCGTTCACAGGGGCAATGATGCACACTGATTCTCCCACTGCTGGAGCCCTTAGCACTTTGTACACTACTGAGCTCCAGATGCCTTGCATCTTGTGAAGTCCTCTAGCTCCAACATCCCTGCGATAGACCAACTGACCTTGCAGGGGAGCATCTTGCATATGTTGATCATAGTGCTGATGCTAATCGGCGGTAGCCTCCTGATGCTTGGTAGCACCCTCAAAAGCATGGCGTAGCCCGGTCTGGTGTTCCACGATCCAATCATGGATGCTGCCAGCTTCAGGTTCCTGCACTCTGCCCAAGAGGAAATCAACAGATAACTGAGGGTCTTGCCCAAACATCAAGAAAAATGAAGACTCAGTGGACTGATGCACTGTGGTGTTAGAGAAAATTACTTTTGGCAGGTGGCATGAACAATCCCTCTTCTTGGTGACAGGCAGCATATGTAGGAGGTTTTTTGTGGTGCATTTGAACTGTTCACATTGGCCATCAGCAGCAGGATGGTAGGGAGTGGTGTGGCTTCTCGATGCCGTACATACTGCAGAGTTGTTGGATGAGGTTGCTCTCAAAATTTCTGCCTTGGTCAGAGTGAATACGACCTGGCACTCCAAACTTGCAGAACCACTCGTTGGCCTACACCTTGGCCATTGTAGAAGCCCGTTGGTCGTGGGTTGGGACTGCCTGTGTATACTTGTATAAAATAAAAGAAATCTGTCTTGACAAGGACATTCTCCATCCCATTCTTCGATGGTTCCAGCTTGGTTAAGTCAACAGCAAGTATTTGATTTGGTTGAGAAGCAAGCAAATGGCCCGTGTAGGCGTAGGCAGCAGGTTGAGTGTCTTAAGCTACCTGACAGCATTCACACTTCCGACACCACTGCTTTATGTCCTGGTACATTCTAGGCCAGTAGCACCGCTGATGGACCAAATCAGTCATTCGTTTGACTCCTTGATGTCCATGTGCATGATGCAGCTGATGTAGGACCTGGCTCTTGAGCGACATGGGCAACACCTGCTGGAGAACCTCTTCTCCCTTGGGGCGGCAGACTCGGTGATAGAGCACACCATTTTGTTCTACTATCCGGTCCCAAAATCAAAAGCAAAATCAAATGCAGCAAGTTGTGCAGCCCAACACTGTTCTGTAGCACCCAGCTTGACTGTGCATGGATGACAGAGGGTTATTGTCCTTGTACACCACACATTTCTGTCCCAGAAAGTAATCTCTGAATTTCAGTCATGGCCCATTTGAAGGCCAGAAACTCCAATTTCATGGAGCTGTAGTTGCTCATGTAATGCGACTCTTCAATATGGGACAAGGGAAATGCATCCTTGCAGGTCTTACTATTCAAGAGCCAATAATCCACACACAAACGAAGGCTCACCACCTCATACTCTGAAGGAGAGATGCACCTTCTCTGGTGTACTGGTACCTCATCCACCAAAGGAATATCATGGAAGAGATTAATGCAACCTACATCTCCCTCAAGTGCCAAAAGGACTTTGCTATACTTTTGCAGTAAGAACCTGACCTGACACTGCTCCTGCTCTGCAAGTGCTGTTAGATCAACTGCAACAATCTTGTCCTGCACTAAACTGGTTACAGTTTGGGAGGAAACTGGCTTATACCTCCCTCTTCTCAAGACCTGTGGGTAAGCTCACGAGGTGGACATGACTCAGGGTGCCAGGGTGCAATACAACATCCTGGGACCCCACATCAACAATGGGAATGTAAACTGTACCTCTAGCGACATGGACCAGTGCTGGGGATGCTAGTAGATCTGCAGGCAAGCCATGGCTATGGGGCTCAAATAAGACATCTGCCACGTAATATTGGGAACATGTGGCTGCCACAATTTTCATGGTACCCCCTGGGACTCTGCAGAACCTCCCTCCCTTCACTTTTACTCAACCTGAGTGTTCAGGGGTGGCATGTGCCTGGACCTGGTGACACTGCTGGAGAGCCTGCCAAATTGGGGTGGGAGCCTGCAAAACAGAGGGTACGTTAAAGAGAGCAGGGCCATGATCTACGAACAACTTCCAGTAACATTCCTTGATAATGTTCATTCCTAGCACCCTAGGAACTGATGGTAAACTGCGTGGGGAATCCCTGACCACCAATGCAATTACTTTACCACAAAGCTGCACATCCAACTTGAAGTAGCCCACATACAGTATTGCTAGCTCATTAGCAGCACTTAGCCTCAACCAGTTGTTTTTCTGGGCCCTAAGGTTCAAAATGCTGTACAAAGAGACTCAGTTACGGTTGACACCACTGCCCCTGTGTCAACCAGGCATGGAACCCATTCCCCACCACATACACACACACACACACACACACACACACACACACACATACACACACATATATATATGTGTGTGTGTGTGTGTGTGTGTGTATTTTTTTTTCCTCCAACTGTTTGGCTGTAATTCCTGCTGCGTAAAAAAAATTATGGGGGCTAATTATGGCCCCCATGGACGTTTAACTCATGATGATGGGCTTATGGGAAATGGTGTGGACTTTTAGTAACTTAATTATTACAAATGTCAATGTGATTTTGTCTTATTTGTGGAACCCAAAGTTACGGTTTCACTTTGGCTCTCATTAAAGGGGACATATTATGCATATTTCCAGGTCTATATTTTTAATCTGGGGCTCTACTGGAAAGTCTTTGCATGATTTACAGTTCAAAAAGTTTCATATTTAACATTATTTAGAAAACTGAATGTTACTGAGAATTATGTTGTATATAATTTGTCCAAAAAGCAAAGTTCTCTGTGTGTCCAGTTGAGATCTGGTATTTTACTACATACTGTTGAAACTACTAGGTCAAAATCTAGTATGTGGCTGGACTGTGTATGAAACGCTAGAGGGCTTTTAGTTTGTACGTGGCCTGGTTACAATCAGACATGGTTATCGCAGCATTTTTAAGATGTTTGTTTATATGTTAGTTTGAGTGCATTTATTTGTATAGCACTTTTCATACAGTAGTTGTAACTCAAGGTGCCGTACACATAAGAAAAACATTAAAAATACATACAATATATTGCACCAGATTTTGGGTGTGGACTATAGGGTGCTGTTGTAAGAAGGGTTAAATTTTAGGCTATTTTTTAATATGTTTTATATATTATTTCACTTACCTTCAACCAGAAAAGTGCAGTAACTATCAAGTTAATCATTAATACTGAGTGTAAATGACTCCAATACAATGTGATTTATTTGTGTCAAGTTTGCATTCGTAAATGTATTTGTTATATTGCTTTTATTTTATTTACCATGAACACAGAAGTGCTTTATTTTGAGAAGACACTAGACACATGTTGCATGCAGAAATTGACAGGAAGACGGCACGACAGTCCCCTTCGGTATAAGTGGCAATATTCTTGCCTGAAAAAATATTAAAACTTAATAAAGTGACATATTAACAGTCCTACAGTGAAAATTGCAACAGCTTATTCTCTGCCATTGCTGCTTGCTGTCAGTTGGTGTGAAATACATTCTGGGATACTTTGGCTACCTTTGTCTGACCAATGGTGTACCTTCATCAGTCAGTCAGTCAGTGACTCAGTAATGGACAGACGCTTGTGTTGTTTTGTTGGTCTTTTTTGATTTTATTTTTTGTTTCTTTTATTTTCTTTTTCCACATGCTTCTGTCTATGCTTTGTTTATGCATTACCTGTAGATACATGTTTGGTAAAATACTGGTGTCTTGTAATCCCATGTGGAATGTGGGGGGGGGGAAATGTTTGGCATGACACAGAAATAAAAATAAAAAATAAAAAAAACTTAACTTGACATACTGACCCTTTACTCTGTCTAAAACCAGCTATTTTAGCTCCTGTCTTTTTAAGGTCCCCCATGTGAGGAGCCCACTCTGTTCTGATTGGCCAGCTCTTGGAAGCTGCACCTCATCAACAAACTATAAAAAAAAACTATAGTCGTAGGATTTCACTACTTTTTCTCGTTCTTTCCTCGAAATGTCAACTCCCCAAACACATCTGTACAAGTTCGAGCAGAAATCCAATCTGAAATATGAGAGTGGACAACGTGAGCAGCACATGGAAAAACCTTAGCAACAACGTTTGCAACCGAGGCTACAGAACGGACGGCAGTTAAGGGCTTGCACAACAAGCTGACGTCAGCTCGTTGGCGAGGTGGAAAATAAAGTCGCAAATGAAGCGTTCACAGCAGGTTGAAGCCCTGATTTTTGACTTGCAGGGAGTATTTCTACATACGCTCACCTCAAGTTTTGGACCTTTGACCATGTTTAACGCAGATATCTGACATCATAACAGTATATAAACAACAGAAAATCACTAAAAGCAGAATATGTCCCCTTTAAAAAATTTCACAGGAGCCAGTTTAGCCATTTGACTGACTTTGACATGGGTAGTCATCATGTAAACACAATGACAATGAGCTTGAAGGTTCATTATTGAGCCTGGATACAGTAGTTTGACAAGAAATTCTTAGCACAAAGTCCTCTCAGTGGAATTTTACAAAAATGTTTTTAGAAAATTGGAGAAAAGTGGAGCTAAGTATTTCTTGTCAAACTAAAATGACGTCCTTTCATCATTATTATTGTGAAAACACTATTTTGCTAAGGCAGGGTGTCATCTTTTCAAGGATAGCACACAACATCATGTATCCTTCTCTTTTTTTCAGTGTTTGTTCACTGCCACAGTTAAACACTGCTAGTGACTGCCAAGTCAAAGCTCATGAAAAAGAACCCGAGGCTGGTTGGCACCCTGTGATGAGACTATCAAGTCTGGGCACGGCTTTTGACAGTGGTTTGTTCACAACATGTCTGACGATTTGGATCTTTGTGTTAACTCTGATTAAATAAACTTGAAATCAGAAGCTGCTAAGAAAACACTCATAAATTTTATGTCAGAATGATATTTCAGTGGGAGGATTTTCCATCTCTATCTGTTTATATAGTGCACTTACAAAATATAAAGATTCCCTGTGGGCCTCTGTTTAATGTGTGTGGGTGCTCACACACAGACATACTGGCACACACATCTACTGAAGTGGAAGACATGCCTCATCAACTCATGTTTTTCTACACTTACTTTTCAATATACAGTGTGGTCTAACAGTCACAGAGTAGTCCAGGGTTTCTCAACCTTTTCTCACCAATCATCCTGTTTTTAAATGCACAACTTCTCATCATTCCAGCTGTCATGAGCACAGACAGAGCTCCGAACGTCCATACGTCAGTGTCAGAAATCTCCTGCAACTCTGTGTTTGTGCGTTATATCAAGTAATCAAGAAAACTGCTTGGTGTTCTAACCCTGAGCTTGAGAGACTTCATTCCTGTGATGTCTGTTGGGACCCGTTGACAGTCCTTTTCAGCTACGAACGGCCAAGCTGCAAGTTTCCATATTCAACCTTCTGATGCTTCATATTTTCATTTCAGTTGTGCTGTGCTTCAAGAAATAGTTGAAGACATTTATACTTTGACATTTATATTTTCACCCTTTCTGAATATTTGATTCTCCTCCACAGTTGATACTGGATTGTACAACTTGCTTCTTCCCACACTTTCCTGCAGCACTTTATAAGAGTGATGGTTGTAGATGTGATGACACACTTTCTTAACGCTAGAAGTCGGTTCCTGGAACTCAGATTTAGTAGTTCTACGTTCTGGGAACTAATGATGCCTAGCCGGTGAATGAATCGAGGTCTGACGTGGACTAGTGCAACAAACTGCTTTTCATTCTTGATATTTGGGTGAATAGGACCTTCTTCAGGACCTTCTTCAGTTCTTGTTCCTGTCCCAGACATATCTGAAGCGGTGTGAACATGTGATGCATTTTGGTTTGCTTGGATTTTTTTTCTGTGTGAAAAGAAACTGAACCGAGGGAAAAAGACAACAACTTTACCAACTCATCCACTGATGACAGAGCAAACAAAGTATAGGTGTGATGCCCTCAGTTGCTCAGGTTTTGAGATATCCACGTCTGAAAATGAAAATACAAGCGAGATGAATAGAATTTTGTTAATGGAGATCATAGCATTGACAATTACATTAAATCAACAAAACTTCTTCTTCTAGAATCAGTCTAACCCTGAATAATCCAAAGACCTCACTGTAAACAGTTCACATTGGAGCTACTGTACTTTCTACAGTCCCAATAAAAACTGTTGACTGTGTCTTAGGGTGGTTATCTCAAAACCTGTACAAATAAAGGAGGAGATTGTCATCGATGCTGCTGATCTAACAACAATGTTGTCACAACTTAACTTGAAACATTGGAAACATGATGTCCCATGTCCATAATATGACTTTGTAAGTTCAGTTTGAAAGGAGCAAAACATGCTGTCGTCCATGGAAACACTTGTTTTCAGGTACAAGCTCACATGTAAAAAGTAAATTAGACATTAAGTTGAGGAAATCACGTTTCTCTGTCACCCTACTCCAATTACAGAAAAAGAGTTTGTAGTTTACGTGATGTTTAAAAAATCTGGTTACTGCAGAAAAACAACGTTAACCCAAGTCCTTCAGTGCAGGTAAACACACTGTTTGAGAAGCAATGGAAATAACTAAAAAATGTAATTGAGCAAGACTCTAAGCCCCTATCTGCTTAATTATCAAATATCAAAGATGAATTTCTGTCACAATAGAGTGATGACAGGGTCTGAATGTGCCATAGATAACATAATTTGTTGAGCTGAGGTCATTTTTTCTTGGTACACATCACAAAACAATATCGTGTGAGCACTGTTTGTTCATTCTCAAGGTAGTTCTGCGAACATGGCAATGATTTGAGTCAAAACCAGCGCAAACCAGTTGAAACAAGGTTTCTAAATTTGTAGCATCACAACCTAAAAGTCTGCAGATTTGAGGAAGAATAGGATGTTTACAACATGCTGCCCCAAAAAACCAACAGGAACTGACTGACACTGGGGAGTCATCACAGACTAAAACTCCCATGAAGCCTTTCCAGCACCTTGTGAATCTGCAAACCTTTGAAGAATTCAGGCTGCACTCCATGCATCAAAAAAGCACATTTCCTTAGCACCAAATGACCAAATGAAAGAGATGACAATCAAGAGGCAGTTTGGCTCTGAAAAGAAAGCAAAATTGAGGGGGTTAGATGGATGAATGCCTTCACTTTAAACTATGATGATCTGCTTTTAATTCTAACCTCATGCCAGGATGTTTTCTTCTGTGAGTGAGGTTTACAATTTTGGTGGATTTTTTTTGTTATTTAACCATGACCAGAAGCTTACACTAATTTTAAATAAATTGTAGCTGTCAAAAAAATAAACCACAGCCTGAACCTAATCTAAAATCCAACTCAAGTATTTCCACTCCAGAAAACTTGGGCAGCATTTCATGTGACAAACATGAGGAAAAGGTGTGTGTTCGGCTCGTATTGAATCGCATAACGCTGTGAACACCTAATTTTTGTATGAAAGCAGCATTTTATAGTTCATTCATTTCACATAATTTTATGAGACTTTGCCAAGAGCAGGATTACAAGTGTAGGACTATAATGATTGAACTGGAAATATATTAACCCCACTCCTCCCCAGCAACTCCTAAGACTTCACACACCTATTGTAAGATTGGGAAACTTTACAGGAAATAAAGGAAATAATTATAAACAATTGAATGACATGTACATCTGCAATGGTTTGTGTTCTTTTTTGAGCAAAATATACAATACAGAAAGCTTTAAAGGCATTCAATATCCCATCCTAACAAAAAACAAAGAAAGAAAGAACAACTGTTAAAACTACAGCTGGTTCCCTGCCTGGTAACATAATGCATACCTTGTGCTGCGATGGCCATTATTAGCTCGGTTACAGTAGAAATAGAGGAATGCCTGTGCGAACCATGGACTGCAGGATAATCTGAAGAATGAGTCTGGAGAAAAGGCCGGATCGTGTTTCACTGGCCCTGAATGGGAGATTGAACTGCTATTTGTCCAAGCCTGCAGGGCTCATAGTGAACGACACGGCGCTGCTGTTAGGGCAACAGTATCAGGTCAGATCAGCAGCGTCAGCGAAAGCATTACTGACGAGGCTTCCACCAAGACAGCAAACCAGTTTTCATACCGAAGCCGCTGATGGTAGATGTACGTATACTGGAAAATGACAGACGTGTCAGTGTGTAAAAACCCTCAGAAACTGCATTTTAAAAAACCTCTAAATGAAACATCCATCAAATGGATAGTTGATGACACTAAATGATGTCTGGCATTTACCAAAAGGTCAGTATCGACGTGCTGATATCAGTCCAACTGCCTTAGAGAGGAAGAAAACAGCAGGAGGTGGATCCTGCTGTTGGTGGTACCATAGAGATGTCTCCTTGGATGGATTTTGTGCCAGCAGCAGCTTGTGGCAGAACAAAGCAGATTATGAAAGGAGAGTACAATATGGTTAAAATTTGGTTCACCTCCCTGGATATCCCTGTGGGCATCACACCCTCCATACATCTCCTTTTCAAACCTTTTTTTTTTTCCTCCTTTCCTTTTCAAATGTCATCCCACCAAAGGGAACATTTTCCATCACTGACATACAAGAGGAGAGGGAAACCCCGCATAAACTCACTGTTCCTACCTTAAAGGCTGACATAAATCTTAATTATGGAAAGGCACAGCACACATCACAGTAAGAAGAAATGCAGGGTTTTTTATGTGGAAAAGTTATAAATCAGTGTTTTTCTACAGAGAGAAGCGATTGCCTTGTGATGATTACTGACAGGCCGTGGCTAACACGTCTTTTAGTTTTCCGCTGTAACACTAATTATAATGCTTTATCACACACAACACTGTTGCTGTTCCTGCGAAAATATGTCACAATGACTAGATATGAGAGGTAAACAAGGTAGAGTATTTCTATTTTATGCTACTTTATCTGACAGTCGTAGGTACTTTTTAGAATAAAACTTTCATCCAATGTACAGCGTCAAAAGTTTGGACACACCTTCCGAGTGAATGAGAAGGTGTGTCCATGTATGTGATCATCTTATAAAACATGATGCATTACTATGAATATTTAAATTAGCTCCATCTCAACAAGCAGTTAATGCAGCTTACACACCAGCATAATAACTACTCTGGATGCTAATTTACTTTTATTCAAGTAAAGTTTTGAGCACAGGGATTTTTAAATTGTGGTATTTGTACTTAAAGCTGCACTAATCAGTATTTATATATCTAAAATATTACAACCATTATGGGTTGGTAACTAGCTAAAATCTTCTTTAAAGCTGCACTTATCAATATTTTTATATATACAATCGCTCAAATGACTGTGTGTAATATGTAATGTGTAGGAAAGGTGACCGTCACCCAACTCTGCTGCTTTTTCACAGTTTTTCAGCTCGTTGGTTTTGTTTTCCAGGATGAGAATTCGTAGTTTGATTCATTGTTGTTGCTCTCGAGTCCCTTTCCAGCACCCAGCAGCTGTTTTCAGCAAAAATGTTCTGATAAACCCACTGAACGAAACCAGCACTAAACAAATGACAAACAGACAAAGTTAGCGACTAGCTGGTGAACATAGCTGAGCATTTGGCAGCTAAGGAATCAATTATTTCCCTCAGTGTTATATGGAGACCAAAAACAACGCTAAAAGTAAGTGAATGTTGGACTCGGCTTCATCAGGTCGCTTGAAACAAAAAGGGTGAATGAATGCTAATGTTGCTCTGTGTGTGCTTGGTTGCTAACATGTTATACTATGAGAAATATGTTTGTGGAGCTCTGCAACCACGTAGTAAGAACAAAAAAAACTGATGAGTGCTGCTTTAAAAAGAGATAAGATAAATTAAGATAAAGAAAGGTAAAGACATACTTACAAACTTAACAACATCCTTACCGTCATTCATACATAAAATCCATGATGTGACGTATCTCCTTGCACAGCTGTTAACAAGCAGCTGAAAATCATGCAGTCGTCTATCGATCTATAATGTTTTATGTTGCACCTCTAGGCCATTATTAGCATTCATAATTACTCCCTGCCAGTCACATTATAACGGCACCATGACTGTTACTGAAGACATTCATCGGTGATAAGTTAGTGTTTTGTCGTGTCCACCAGTGACTCTGGAGGGATTTCATTCACAGAGGCCTGTTCATGCTGGTCTGAGGGTCTGGCATGGAGCTCCCTCTAGTGCCACATGAGAGTCACAGCAGGGCACAGCAGGAATCATGCAGCTGATACAGTGATAGGGACTTGGGAAAAGAGACTAGATCAGTTTCATTTGGTTTGTTTTTTTCACTCAGTTACAATAAAAGTGTATATGCTATTTTTTTCTGGGGTGACATCTACTGATATTCTAAACAATAAACAATATGCAATTGTTTGCATTAAAAAAAGAAAATTAACTTATGGTCTACATAGTAGCTTTTAGGATCTGAAGACGAAGAAAAGGGCAAGATTTTGGTTTCAAAGTATATATTTTGATACATTTACATGCTCTTGGACAACAAATGTGGCTTTTTTATGGAAACAGATTATTTCTTTAAATCGCCTGCATTTACCAGATTGGGGATTTTGCCACGTGGAAAAATACAGAAGTTATAAAAAGTTGACACTATTTCAATTTAGGATGCTTTTCTGGGTTACAACTGATCTGGCTGCCACGTTGTGGTGAATCCTACCAAACCGGGAGTCCAAGTAACTCAAACCAAATGATAAAATGATTCTCACATACTGCCTGACCTCAGGTCTGGTCTCTGGATACTGGTCTCTCCTTCTCTCGGGCTAGGAGAGGATGAGGTGAGATGCTGTTGGACATTTACACTGATATTCAATCCTCACCTTGGCAGCACAGGAGGCTCCTTATTCTCATTTCGCTCCAGGCCGGGATGCCAAGACAAACATGCAGCTGCCTGGCAGCCCTCCATGTCTGTGGGCACGGCTGGCGTACGACCGGCAGCCCCCCACCGACTCTCCCAGCCTTCCCTGCGAGGTGACGGCCATGTTTGTTCCCAGTGCGCTTCATTTTCTTTCCCTTCCAAGGTTAGGCTTTTTTCTGTTTTCTTTTTTTCCTCCTGGAATCTTGTTGTTAATTGGAAACAGTCCTGATTGCCTGACTGTGGTTGTTGGAAAGGGGTGGCGGTGGTTTGGGTTGAAATGCTGTCAAATGAGGTGTGGAGAGGTGAACCCTGATATATTTCTCTTCCTTTACTCTTTTCTTCCTCTACTTGTTTCCGTTCATCTCCACAGAGGAGGAAGAGTGAAATATAATAAAGTGAAATCAATTAACCTCATTTAATGATAAACGTTTATGAAAATTAATAGATAAATCCGAGTAAGTTATTTTTTAATATCTGTAAATAACATTTCAAATCATTCATTTTACAATCATCCAATGTATTTTTGAAGTTTGTGTGCCTGTATTTTCAAATAAAATACCTTAAGGGTCCAAGTGTGCACTGAATAACAGGCCTACCACTAATATACACGAGCATATAATCTGACTCACAACCACAGAGCAAAACAAGTTCTTCCTTCCTTCTCCCATCTTCACATCCTGCCAAATCTTAGTTTACATTAATGATGCTCTCTTGGACAGCTCAAATATACATACTTACCTTTGTTTTTATCACACTTAATAGTACTTGATACTTAATGACTTTTCCCACTTTGATGAGAATTGCTTATAAACATGATTTTAAACTGAAATGTTGCACAAGTCCACTATAAAAAATGACTCTCAGAGACTTCAGCTGTAAAACACAGTTAAATAAAATGCATTTTCATATTATCTACATCTGGTGACTGGGAGTATTTTTCATTTTATTTGACAAAGCTCTACCCCTCCCAAGTCCAAAACAAGTCTATGTGGGTTTCTTTTATTTGGGTTTATAATAGTTTGTTCTAACAGGGAGGTCTAAAGATGAGCAACACCCTGTTACATACATTTCTTACAAAGGAAGGAATATTTATCTTATGCACAGACCATATAACATGAAACATTACATATTATCTTCTGTGTAATAACAATTCTTTATGGTTTTATTTGCAAGCCCAGTTTGTGACAGAGATGAGGATTACCACTACAATACTTCTCTACATGTTGCATTTTTATAAGGTCAGAGGTCATACAGTACAGTGCTGCATGTCAGGGTGACGTACTGTTGTACTAACAAATAATAATTAGAATACAAATATTTTTTTCTATTAAAAATGAGGGAAAAAAACAAATAAATTCAATGAAATAAAAATTCAAAGATTATAAATTGTATTAAGTATGAAATGTAGGTGGGCATGCATGTATAAAAATGTAAAATGAACATATGTCACAGTTGTAAGGCAAACTATTTTTGCATTTCTGCATGTGCTCAAGTGCTGATATGAAAATGTACAGGGCGGTTTTTATTATTATTATTATTATTATATTTACGTCTAAAATTCAATCCTCCTGAAATATACATAATATAAATAATACATAATTTGTATGATCAAATAATGACTTGTTTTGACTAATGTATAATTTTCATGTTATGCTAATCATGGGGGAAACATGTTAAAAGACATTCAAATAACCTGGAGCCATTAAATAATGCACAGATTCAGTTCACATACATAAAAGATCTGCAGGATCTGCATCATCTATATGTCTTGTGGGCAAACGACCTCAGGATGGTGCTGTTCTCCAACACTACTGAAGACACCATCATATCTTTATCAATAACACTTCACTATAGGCACATGCAGTACAGTATATTGCATACTCCTCATATTCCTCTCTGTATCTTAACGTACATGCAAAAACTACATATGAGGAGGAAAAAACAGTCGTTCTTTGAGGTTCGGATGGACTGTCGCAAGAGTCATAGTTTATTCATCATCATGGACCAGGGTGGGTGGAAGAACAGGGCATCGGGTCCCATGTGTCCAAATGATTGATGGTATGTTTAACTGTGGAATATTGATCTGTTGGTACACAGAGATGTGGTGGTTTCCTCTCCTCTGTCGACTGTATCCTCCCCAGAGGACCGCTGATCCTCTAACAACAAGCCGTTCTGCTGGTTGAACTGTTAATCAGCAGCTGCGTGGTCCACGCTCACCACAAGCAGACTGACTCAAGGGACGGTTGTTTCAGTAGATGGAGGAAGACAAAAAAATAAAATCAAGACTATAAAAGTAGATGATTGAGGTTGCTGCTTTTGTGGTGAATCGACTGTTGTTGTCGACTGTCAGTCAAAGTTATTTACAGAACAATAAGGATTACAAAGCAGTTCAACCATCAACAGTTGTTTTTTTTTTAAATTTTGGGATGAGGTTGATATTTTAGTACAATGGATCAAATGACTGTACATAATGTGAAAGAGGTCACTCATGATCATGAATTATTACCCAACTGTGTTGTTGCCCTCAGTTCTGTGGAGTATTTTAGCATCTTTCAGCTCATTGTTTTGCTTTTACAGTCTGTTTTAGTTCAGTCTCACCACTCCCATCAACTGCATTTCTATCCCAGAGGAAGATAAGCTGCTCCAGCACCAAACGGCAGTTAGCAACTAGCTGGTGAACATAGTGGAACATTTAGCAGCTAAAGAGCCAGATATTTTTCTCAGGAGTTGGTGGAGATGAAACAAGAGCTAAAACAGTGAATACTGGACTGAAGCACAACTCAGATCAGTTCTAATGTCAGTCTGTGTCTGCTGAATGTGTAAATAGGTAACTGTTAGCTAACACGTTAGCCACATTAACTTTAGAAGCTGATGATATGTTGATCATGTGTAGAGCTTGTTCCACAGTCTTGTGTTGAACATGAAAGTTTATTTTTTGACTTTAGAAACAGTCGGGGGAAAAAACCTGACTCAAGGTGCACTTAGTATCTTCATGGGAGCTTTCAACCACACCTCATGGACTTCATCAGTGGATGGAGTCAACTCATTCAATTCTCTGTTTCACTTTACTATTAACAAATGCCATTTGCTGAGATGGTTGAAAGCTACAGTTGAACCTTGAGTTAGGTTGTGTTTTTTGTCAAAATGAATATTGTTTCCAGCAGTTTTCCATCTCCTCCTACTACTTCCATACAGCTAGTAATAATTATAGTAAAGCTTATTATATGTGTGGAATTGTCATTGATTTAATGTTGCACTGGATTTAACTCTTGGTGCCAGGCTTTCTACAGATAACCCCTGAGGTATTGATCAGTTCTGCAATCAATATATAACACACTGCATCATATTAATCATATTAGAGGTGGACAACATTGACAGGCTGATATCACATCTTCATAAAACTGCCAATATGTCCCTGACATGTGATTGTCTAACCCTTGAAACGGGCCCAGGTGATTTGAGCCGATGTGTCATTTGAGCCGGACTAGAAGCAGTAAGAAGTCTGTTTTGGTTGATGGCAGCTCGTCCTCCGCTAAAACCTTAATCAAGAGAATTGGAGGACCGTGTTGCTGATAAGGAATGATGAGCCCTCTGTCATGGCTGAGAGCTGGGGGATTTCCCCTTTCTGCCTCAGTTATCTCCTTTTGAGTTTATAATGAGGTTAGCGGAGGATTTGCTGAGTGTTTTTCACCTGGCATTGTTTTCTTCCCTTCACCCTGGCAGAGGTACTGAGCTTTAATCCTCTTCTCGTTTTTGTCTGTCTGGCAAGGTGAGGATAAGTGCAAGGTAACAGCCTGGGGATGATTTCAAGTAAATGTGATCCACTATCTCCTCTAGCAGCAGCTGCAACACCGCCACCACCATGAGAGCCAACAACAAGGTAGGCAAACATGTTGCCACCTGCAGTTGGCACAGTCCCCCTCTGGGCCAATCAGGTACAAATGTGTTGACCTGAAACTGTCCTCACCTGGAGAGAGTCTTAAAGTGCAGAGAGGCAGTGACAATGTGAATCATTTTTCCACGTTCATGTAATCAGAATCAGATGGAGATAGACAGCGAATGAAGAAACAAATGAACAAATGCAAACCAATCTTACAAACCAGTCTTAAGAATAACTCAGATAACCCCACAGCTGTCATTATTAATTTGTTCATTCTTCTGAGACCTACCTATTTAGCCTAATCCCTATCTGAAATAAGGATTTCGCACAAATTTCTGAACTAAATAGAATAAAAATCAAATAAACAAGCCATGCAACCCACGAAATAAGACAACCAGCACAACCTGTATGCTGTCAGATCTACCTACACACAGGTTTCTGCCTAGAAGGAGATACTGGGTCTGCTTTTAAACTGTTTCTCTGCTGCAAGCTCCTCTGTGGAGCTTTCACATCCTGATACCTGGCCTTGCCTTAACCAACTCAACTCAATAGCAGTTTATCTCGACCGCTGTAGCTGCCTCTCTGCCTCGCAGAAAGCATCCTATGATATGCCTCCACTCACCTCTCTATCTGGGCATTACAGTCGACATGAGCAATATTATTACTCCATCACACTTATAGTACTCATTTTTATCCAGATGATACAATCTTGTATGCACATGGCTCTTCTCCAACTCAAGCCATGTCTAGATTACAGTCTGCTTTTAAAGTTATTATTGGTACTGAAATTGAAGTTGTTAAATCTTATAAGTATCTGGGAATTTGATTAAATAGCAGTCTTACTTTTAAAACTCATGTGGAACAACTGGCACAGAATCTGAGGATAAAAATGGGCTTCATTTCATATTGGAATAAGCTTTTCTGTTGAGGACAGGAAAACCACTGTGCAATCGACCATCATGTACTGCACTTATGGAGATATCCTGTACTCTCATGCCGCTCCTTAAAATAACCTGATGCAGTTCACCACAGTGCCCTGTGTTTCATTACATTACATTACACACCACTGTGTAGTACTGTACAGGAGAAAGTAGGCTGGTCCTCACGAGCAACCAGATGATTGTTTATAGATGTTTCCTACTATCTCATCTGAAACTGAAGAACTACTGTTCATAAGAGCAGATCCCAGGTCCAGCTACTGCATTGCATTGGATGAATTTTATGGGGGTTTTTTTGTTGTTGTTTTTTATTTATTTAACATTTTATACATTTTTAGGTACATCTGTGAATGTTTTTGATGCTGTTTGTATGCACTGTGTGCTTGTGTGTGACTTGCTATATTTGTGTGTCTTATCTTTGTTCTTATTTCTTGTGCTGTACTCAGCTTCCTCTCACAAAAACAGATCTTGATCTCATAAATAATGGTTGTAATATAATAACAACTAGCTCCACCGATTTCTTTTAACATTGTTAGACTCATGATGGAAATGATCAAAACAGATGCAGTTGTCTTTTTATTGCACTCATTTTTCTTCCTTATCATAAGCTGGCACCTACATTAGCCAAAGGTTTTATGCAACTTTTTTCACAGATACAGTAGTCTGTTTAAAGGTCTACTCCCCAAGACCTTTAAACAGACTTTGATGTGTAAAATTGGTTGAATTTCCCTTTAAGTCTCACTTTAAGCACAATGACTTCCACCGTCCTGTAGTGATAATCTGGGATGCATGCTAAAAACTGGGGGCTACTTGCAGATTTGGCCCTTGACTAGTGATATACTATACAGAGTGCTATAACTTAGCGGGGTCCATAGTATATCCTCCATGAACGGCAGACTGGCTGATCAGAACTCGATTGCCTGCTCCCAATTTCACAGGGGCCTGACCACTTCATACCAGCACTCAGCCTGTTTTCCAATGATCACAGCACTCCTGCAGATGAAAACATCACGGTCTATACCTCCAAAAAGCTCCACGCCAAGCTAACCGCTCTCACTGCAATCATTTTAGGAGTCGAATCAAGAGGAAATTAACTGAAAAGTTCAGCTCTGTCAAAAGACTATAAATCAGTTCAGTGGAGGTGACCTGGACACTCTTTGCATGATAAGGCCTGACGGAGCCGTTCACAACCAATAGGAATCGGCTTTTCACACATGGCATGTTTCCAGTAATGGTGCTGGCATGAGACACGTCTGACCTGAGCTCTGTAGCGTAAACCTTAAAGCTGTGCCTCCACTGCACTAAATAACTAGCATGCAATTGGTTTGTTAGCACCCAAACACACATACTAAATAGTTTATGTGACTGAATACATATTTCACTCAGATTTTAGACATTTAGTGCAGGCTGTGTTTCAGAACGGTGAAAGCAAATATAGGTTGACTCTTGATTAATATTGGCTGTTGATGAGGACTAAATTTGTAAATTTGCCATCAGGCAACTCTGCTTCAGCATGAGTGTCAGAAGTTTGATTGGATTTTCACTGTTAGCTCATAATTGCTGCCCAATGTTAATTTCCCTCCCTCTGAGCAGAGCAGGGGGGAGGCATGATGAATGAGATTTGCAAACAGAGCCCACAGCCAGCCGTACAGGTCCGTGTAATGCTGCTGGGAGCTGATCTAGCATGTATTCCCTAATAAATCACCCTGTTGGACTGAAGGCCCACTGTGGCAGAAGCTCCACAGATACTGCACAGATGCCAACAACACAATCCATACACAATGCAGGAAATGGACACAGGAGGCCATCATCGGATCCTTCAGTCAATCCATATCATTGATTAATCCATCCAACAAAAAGAGGACACATACTGTTACGAGGGAGTGGGCATTGCTGTATATTTTAAAGGATGAATATTTTGTAAAGCACTTATTTGTGTAGTTTTGAACAACACACAGATTTGTGTTCTACTCAACCAGCTCTGTCTGATGAAAAGCTAACCTGATGCGTCACAAAATCTGAGAAGTCGTCCTTGGAAACTGTTTGTAAAAGGGCAGGAGCTTTCAAAAAATACTTGGCAGGTGATTGGATGAACCATCTGTCTATCACTGTCTCACCTTGTGAGGCAGCTGATTGGCCCAAAACCTGCTCAGCAGACAGAAAAAGTTAGCGATTAGCTGGTGAACAAAGTGAAGCATTTAGCTGTTAAAGAGTCAGATGTGGGAGCTGGTGGAGACCAAAACAGAGGGAAAAGGACAATAAACAAAAAAAACTCCAAATGATGTTGCACCATGTGTGGTAAATATGTGAATACGCAACTGTTTGCATGTCTAAAGTACCTGTCAAAAGTGACCAGTACTGTATATGAATAACAGCTTCATAAGGTCATTATTTGAAAAACATTTGTGTGATGTTTCAAAAAAAGGCAAAAAAAACCTAATGAATGCAGCTTTAAAGCCTCAACAATTACACTCAGGAAAATCTTTGACTTTGGCGCCCCCAGTGGTAGTATCATTATTTTATTATTAGTCATTATAGAAGATGTTCTAGTCAATATTAATAATAGCAGCAGCAGTAATAGTATAGTATAGTAGTTAACAATTAGTATTGGAAGCACAGTATCGTAGCCTACTACTAACACTGATGTGGTAATTCACATTAATAGTAGTAGTTGTCGATGTTCTAGTACAATAACAACAGTAGTAATAGTAGCAGCAGAAGTAGTAGAAATAACACAAAAAATAACCGTTAGTGGTACAAGTGGCAGTTGTAGTGAGCGGTAGAGGTCCTGGTCCTGGTAGTATCAGTAGTACTCTTGGTAGTTGTTCTGTGTAGTTTTTTCTGTTATAGAGTCCAGTAATGCAGAAGTGTAGTAGTGAAGCACCGAGGGTTGCAGTCCTCATTTTTTGCACTTCACAGAATTTAATTGCCTTTAATTCCCAGGTAGAGATGACTTAGACGTTCTGGCAGACACATTTATTACAGCGGCAAAGAAATGTCTGTACTATTGATTTATGCAGCAAAATGAAAAGCAAGCAATCTGGTTTTCACTGTCTGTCTGAGTATTAAAGCCTGTATGGGTGTGTGTGTGTGTGTGTGTGTGTGTGTGTGTGTGTGTGTGTGTGTGTGTGTATGTGTGTGTGTGTGTGTGTGTGTGTGTGTGTGTGTGTGTGTGTGTGTGTGTGTGAATGTGCCTGTTCATATAAGAGTGCACCTAAGTGGAATGTGTTTGCATGTATGTGTTGTCATGCAAACAGCTGCACCATGTTAAGCATAGTAAAGCAGTGTAATGGCTGGAAACATGCCATGTGTGTTTATGTGCATATTCACTGTTTCTGGACTCACATGTGAAATAAGGCACTGAGAAAAAAAAGTTCTGTATGAGCAGAGACAAAGAAATCTATTTAATGAAGATAAATGTACGCAAAGTAAAAACATTCACTAACTCCATTACCTGATGCCAGTAAAATGCTGGGGCTTATGACTTTTGTCTCTTAACATCCCTCATAAGAACAAACTGTGACTCTGATAAAGAAGGATGAATGAAAGGCAACAAAAGACGTCTTGAACTCTGCCGTACACCCTCCCAGCAGCAGGGACTCAGTAGTGGCCACCAGCCTTATACAGTGTGCAGAGTGATGCCTGTGATGACCTGCAGACTCTCACCCTTGGGGAGGAAAGATGGGAAGACAGTGCACTGCCAGGGGATCCCTGACTCAGACCTGGCAGTCTTATTTTGGGCTCAGAGTGCATGTCTGCCAGATAGCAGAGATCTTGACTCAGAGTCTGTAGAGTCTATATGACAGCACAAGGATTACCAGATCCATCCTTGGCCCTGTTACATTCTCCTCTGTCATTGTTGAAGACACACATGGCACAGATTGCAGAAATTACCACACCATGTTGTACATGGATGTGTTAAAGACTAATAGGGAATAAACACTTTGATGTTGTGTCACTGATCTCTTGGCTCTCAGGTCCATTTGAGAATTAGTGAAATAGAGAGTCGTGCTAAAAAGAAACAGATCGAGCTAATAAACATTTCAGCCATGTGGTGCTCATGAGTGTGTCTGACACATTAGAATTTAATACTGGATTGTCTTTACACTCCCTCATCCAAAATAGTTACAGATAAAAGCTGCACTTAATATTTTTTTTATAAGCAATGGATCAAATGATTATGTTTAATGTGATAGGTGTTACTTGTGTCACCCAACTTCATCTCTGCTGAGCATTTTAACGTATGTCAGCTCATTGTTTTGGTTTTACAGCAGGCACATTTGGTTTTTAGCTTCACTCTCACCATTCCAATCAAACTAGTTTCCAGCTGAAAACAGTTTCCAACAAAATATTTCTGGTAAACCCAGCGCAGAATACCTGGCCTTGCACCAAATTAGAGACAGACCAAGTTAACAACTAGCTGGTGAACCAGCTTCATGTCGTTGTTGCCCACTAATAGCACGGCTGTGATGCTTGAAACTGCAGCTCACACACAACATGTGGAAAACATTTGGCACAGTTTGATGTTTGTATACACTTAGCAAGCTAACCAGCCAGCATGGTTAGCCAGTTCTAATCATTTGTCATATTAGAAAAGCTTGTACATTTTTTTTACTTGTTTACAACAAGGAAAAACACAAAATTTGTTGAATTTAAGCGTCTATTAAAGCAAGACTATGTTAGCAGCCACTATGACTGTAATTACAGAATAATGGCCCATTGAATTTTCCTTAATTTCCCAAGATTGTCAGTTGCTCTAAAGGCATAATCATGAGGCAACATAAATAAGAGCGACTGCAATGGGACCACGAAAAGCAATCAACAATCAACAAACATGTCTGCTGATGAGGTGTGGAGTGTTTCCTTCTTGTTTTCCTCTTGCAATAAAAGAACTGGAATGAATATCAGTATCGTTCTCAAACACAGTGTAATGGCAGCACAATAGTAAGTCCCTAATCTGTTGCAAAGCAGGTTATATAAAAAAGTTTGCTAACATCAGCTAGCATTAGCCACCATAAGCTAAAGGCCACACCAGATCAAGGGAGGCTGTAGCAGAAAAAGAGCAAGAGTGTGTTTTATTGCTCATGAATTCAAATGTCTTCTTTCTGAACACAGCCTCACTTTAAGTCTAAATTTGTATGTTTAAAAAGGCAAACTGAGTTCTCTGATATATTCACATTGCCAGAAAAAGTTAATAGTTAATTGCCAGTGACAAAAGCCACGACTCAGTCACCAGCTGCAGACCTCCACTACGGTCACCTGCAAGCTCTTAATGCATCAGTGAGCATGTTCCTCTCCACAAAGTGTGTTTTGTGCTTGTTTTGTACTCAACCCCCAGCGCTGTTGTCTGTAAATGCATATTGTCTCATAATTGCAATGTGTGTGAGTAATTGCCTGCTGTGCTCCCATGATGCACCAAGCAATTTCAATCAAGTACTCAACAATGGAGCACTAGAGTGTGTCCAGCCATCTATGTCCGCTTACCGTATCTGTCCATTTACCACAAGGGGTCTGCACAGAATATAAATCAGAAGCCCTGCATTATTTAGAGAGTCAAAGACACACCAGAGAGGAGGGACGGAGGGAGAGAAGGATGCAATCAAACTCACTAGTCAACTGTGAAGCTGTGTGATCAGCCTGCATGTGATCTGTGTTATATTAAAGGATCTTACAGGAGGGGAAACTGCCAAATTAAAGTCACTATATTTGACGCTTTATATTTTTGTTCCTGAAATATTTATGGTTTACTAGTTATAAGAGATAAAAACACAGACCTAAAAAAAAAAACCCTGTCTCCCAGAAATGATGTTTATATACTTCTTATTTGCAACAGCAAATATATTTTGAAAGAAACATAACGCCACCCGAATTTCTATCAACATAATGGGGAGACATTTTTGTAATATATGTTATAGTGAGTGTTTCTGCAAAATGTTCCCTTAAAATGTATTTCATATGCTTTTCCTACATTATCTGTGTGTAGAAATATAATATCCACTTGTATCATCTAAGAGCAGGATTCATGTTTTTAGGTTCAGGTTTAGGCACTTAGTCAAGATATGACAGATGGTGACCTTGCTTAAATATTGAAAGAGTCAACTCCAACTTAAACAGGTATAATTTTTCAATATTTAACCAAATCACCGTCTTTCTCTACCCTTAACCAAAGTGTTTAAAGATGTCAGTGTGCTTCAGACAAAGTGCTTATTGGATTGTCAAAGAGCATCTGAAACTCTCTCACCTACACCTTCCAAAAGCAGTCAGGTATGTAGTCTGTCTTATTGTCCAAATTTCACAGTTTTCCAACTGACAAACATTTAAAAGGAGATAGATTTTGTCCATAAGAGGAGATGAAGGAGCAGGATTTACCGTGAGGAGAGGCAGTACTTTCACTTTAAGGAGGACGATGTCCTCCCCCAGCCAGAGTCACATGCTGTCCCTTCCAGAGTTCTGTGGAATAACTGGGAGGAAATAAACTATGCCAGACACAAATGACAAAAAGAAGTGGAGATGATGGATGATGAGTTGGAGTCTGTTTATGCTGCAGTGCTGGTGCAGGAACACGTCTACCGCTGCCGCCCTCCTCCAGGTCAGTGTAGCATGTTGCTAACGAATTACAGTCGTCACAGGAGTCAATGACAACTGAAATATTAACATTGTAGATAATTTGTTATATAAGATAATGTTACACAAACCTGACAACCTAATGTTTGTAATATA
This sequence comes from Thunnus thynnus, assembly GCF_963924715.1. NCBI lineage: Eukaryota > Metazoa > Chordata > Actinopteri > Scombriformes > Scombridae > Thunnus > Thunnus thynnus. The sequence continues at coordinate 8,006,971 of NC_089518.1, forward strand.
AAGTTATGTTAGTAGTCAAGCTAGTGTCAATTTAAACAGATGTAAGAAAAGTTCAACTCGCCTCCATGTAGGCTTCCAGAAAATCTAAGAAAATCTGATGTGACTGGTTTTTTTACTAGATAGAGTATTTATTCATCCCATCTGGAAATTTTACCTTTACAGCAGTTTAGAGCAAAAAAGACAAAGCAAAAAACTACAATACTTATCAACAATATCTTAAAGTAAGTGACTGTACATATATACATATGTAATTATCTACATAGTTATGGATCAGATGATTGGAAGATGTTGAAAGGTGTTTGAGTCCAGGTGAGAGTGTTTGTAGAATAAAACATGTATTTACAGGGACATTCTAACTGGTTTTATATAAATGAATAGATCATTCATGTAATTTACCAAATTGAAAGTTGACTGTGTAAGATTTATAACCTTGATTTTCTATATTTAAAGATGTATTTTAGAATAGAATAGAATATTTGTCATGTTTTTTTTACTCTTTGCTTTTATTTAATCAGGTGAACCTGATGAGGCCCCGGATGAAATACAGGAGGAACGAGTGAAACGCCTTATTTTCTCTGGACCACGATTGGAATCAATGATGTGTGTCAGTGATAATCATCTTTATATTCAGCACTGAGTTCCTCAATGTCTACTGGTTCCTCAATGTCTACTGGTTCCTCAATGTCTACTGGTTCAATGTCTACTGGTTCCTCAATGTCTACTGGTTCCTCAATGTCTACTGGCTCCTCAATGTCTACTGGTTCCTCAATGTCTACTGGTTCCTCAATGTCTACTGGCTCCTCAATGTCTACTGGTTCCTCAATGTCTACTGGTTCCTCAATGTCTACTGGTTCCTCAATGTCTTGCACTGCCAGTGAGCTGAGTACCACTGGTGCATCATGTTTTTCCTGTTAGACATCAAACATAGTAGATATAATAATATACAGTCTTAATAGTTATAAGGTAGTTATTGTTTTTCATCAGCTCTTATGTAGTGAGAACACACAACAGTCAGAGGGATCCCCAGAGGTCCAGGACCAGCTCTGGCTTTGTACACACACATGATCCACTCTGATAACATCTGTAGAACTTCTGTATCTTACAAGCGCCTCCTTGATTGGAATCAACATGGCTACTGAACATAATCCAGGAAGTCTGTTTCATCGAAGACATATATAGCAAACCAAATTAACATTATATAAAATAATTTTGATATTATTTCTACCTGTTTTTAAACAAGCAGCAAAAATGACTAAACATGTCTTCATGCACCTGAAGAGTCTCTGCAGTGATGTACGAGACTTTTGAGTAAAAGAAAGAGATTAATTTATAGTTGAAAAGTACGTTCAGATGTAAGTGCATGTGTGTGTGTGTGTGTGTGAACCCTGATGGCTTATTCCCCTGCTCCCTGCATCAGTGGAACTCATATTTCACCTGTCATCTAGATCTGTCATCTCCACCGCTGTCATGCGAGTCCCCAGAGCCCGATGTCTCCTCTGACTGGACTCTCTGTGCTTTTTTGGCAGATGTATATACATATATATATATGTGTGTGTGTGTGTGTGTGTGTGTGTGTCTCACCCCAGATGGACATTCCTCTCTGATCTAGTCACTATATTAAAATGTTTGTTTTATTTAATTGTTGTTGTTGTTTGTTTGTTTTTGTATTGAGATTGTGAAACTTCAGCCTGCCGTGTCCACGTTGTGCATAATTCATGCATATACCTTTGGGACCTTTAACTACATACAACATACTGTTAGTCAAGTTTAACAACCTGTTTAATAATCACTATTGAATACAAGAGGGGTCACTGCTCCGTGTTAGAGGTCTGTCCGTGTTGTGTTAGAGTGTGCTGACACCTACTGTGCAGAAGGGAACATCAGGTTAGCCCCCACACTGAGTGAGGAGATCTAAATTCTGAGCATAAAATTAAGGAGATGCTTAATCCTAACAGATAATGTGGGGCTGTTGATGCCAGAGGGGGTTTTGGCAGCAATGTCTGTAGTCAGAATGTGATGTAATGAATGGTGTCATTTTCTTCCAGCTACACAGCAGGTTGCAGTCCAGCAGTGGCACCTTCTGAAGCTGAGTCTAACAGGGTCACATGTTCTAGTTATATGAAATATCCATATTGACTGCATGTCTTGTAGAATATGTGTATCAATATAAAAAGTTACATTTTTACACAAAATATATGAATTCTTTGCTATTATGACATTTCCGATGGACGCTAGTAACGAATACAACAATCTGCTTTTAACATCCATCCAGGGCAGCAACATGATCTTAACCCACAGCGTAGCACCATGAAAGCTTCTGGTAGTTTCTTCAGATTACCTGAAGAAGAACTCGACTGATATTACTGGACAATAATAAAGATGTCTCGTCTTCTCTGTTGGTTTGTAGAGGCGCTTTGCATCCAAAATGTTGCGTTACCGCCTTCTACTGGATTGAAAATAAGACTCAATTCTCCTTGTTAATCTAAATTATTATATATAAAACAAAATAAATAAAGTTCTTCCCATTCTCTAACATAACTTCTGAGTTTAGGATCTGAGAGGACCTGAAAGCCTCTCTCAACAGGCAAGGCACGTCCTCCAGTCATTTCGGCGATATCCAAAAATTCTCTCACTGCATCCACAACTATCTCTATTTTCTTGGATTTCCTTTCTGCCTCAGCAGCACAGTTAATCACCATGGCCAGAAATGCTAAGAATTTAATCTTATCCTTACAAAACCAATATTCATCATGCTTCCCACCTGATTTGTTCTCCTTTACTTCTTGAATCTTTCCGTTCCTGGCTGCTTCCTCATGGCTCAGCCTTCTCTTGGACCTGATCCTCATGACTTCCATCTCTTTCTTTCTCTTTGGACCATCTGCTTTCCAGGTCTCATGACTCCCCCACACTGATTACGCTTGGGTTCTTTTTCACAGTTTCTGCCACTGCACTTCTCATCTCCACATTTATCACATATCCCCAAATCATGTCTACGCACAAGCGAGCTGTGTCCAAATTTCCAACAACGTCTGCACTGAAAGGGAACAAAAGGCCTCACTGGATGACTGATATGATCTAAGAATACTCTGTCAGGCAGATTCAAAATGAAACCTAACAGATCTAGTTGCACATCTTTCTCTGTCACTCATCCTGATCGTTCTAGGACTGTTAACAACTCTGTTACAACCTTGACCACGTCCGGCACTCCATCAACAACGATCTGTACTGGAACTCTTCTATGAAGTGGGAAACATGACACTTGGTAACCGTCTAACTTAGATATTTCCGATGCCATCTTCACTTTCTGTGACACACATCCAACAATGATCAGTCTGCTTCTTTTAACATCAACTAAGTTGACATTGCCAAGTTTGTCCTTAACCAAACTGATTATGTTTGTCCAAACCTGTCCTTGTTCCCAGTCAGTTTTATTCCAGCCAAGTGGATTTCTCTTTCCTTCTCACTATCACCACTGTAACTTGAAATTTCTCCTCTTTTCTTCTTTTTTCCTCCCTGATTTCTTCCTGCTGCTTCTTTCAAACTCATCCACCTCCATCTCTCCTCCTTGACTCCACCGTGTGGCATCAAGATGTCTCTGCATGGATGTGCTGTGTTATATGGGGAAGACTGGCCAGAGTGACTGGGAAGCTGGTAGGAACTGGCCAGAGTGACTGGGAAGGTGGTAGGAGGCAAGTCCAAAAAAAGTGATTTATTTACATGTGCCACCATAATACACACACACACACAAAAACACACAAGTAACCAACTTCACCCCTCATATTTGGTTTATCCCATGACCTCATCGATGATGTCAGCACTAGTGTAAAAGCAGGAAGTGGTTGAGTGCCTTTATCACCTGCAGGCGTGGTCAGTATGGTCAGCAAGAAAACTCAGGACTTAATTTCAATACAATAACTTAAACAATAGTAAGTCTGTGTTTTACTTTTACCAGAAAATTCTGCAACATAACACAATCATTCCTAAGATAGTGTGTGCTTGTAGTGCTACTGAAAGAGATAAAGACTAAAACAATTAACAACGATAGTTATGAGAATTGTAAATATAAATGGTGTCATTGTGTTCTCACCCACTTCGTCACATATTAAAAGAACTGGACAGATGATGCCCCCTCTATTCCAGTGTAAGCTGCTCAAGAGGGGCTTATGTTGAACAGCACGCTTTCCCATTTTTTTTTGGGGGGGGGGGGGGGGGGACACTGTCCATCATTTTTGTGCTTAATCAATCTGACATGTATTTGTATGAATATTATTACTTTAAAAATTTACATCTTTGCACATGTGACTGTCATGGGTGCAGCCAAGTGTAACTGGTGAAAGGATTTGTGTGGGAAATTTATATAAAGTGACAGAGCTAAAATGATCATTATTGAAGACAGTTTTGTGATTTCATACAGTATTTTGTCCTTGAAATTATATTTGCATCCCTGACATTTTTAATACCCAGCAACAAAAGTGCTGATGTATGCCATCCCATAACAAACAGGTCACACATACAGCAAAGATGCTGTAGCTCCTCTGATAAGATGGTCCAGTGTGTGAATTAGAAAACATTGTCTCAGTTTGAAAAAGTTTTTCCACTCATGAGTGTGAGATCCTGGTGTTTTGGGCCACTCGTCCTTTTTATTTCTGCATGCTGATGCATTCAAAATAGTTGCAGATTCAGTCGACACTATTTTCACCTCACACACACACAGAACAACTGCTGTGACGAGTAGAGGTGCCTTCATTTTTTGTTCCTGGTTTCAGGGTCACTGTCAGTTTGATGCCCGTGGTGTTGGTTGGTTGCTATGGGTTACGAGGCAGAGATTGACTGATGGTGGCATTCGCTCCCTTTGTGTGGCAGCTCATACTGGTGGAAAAAAAAAATCACGAATGGCAGGTGCCAAAACAGCATGCCAGCCACAGACAGGCATATGTACTGCAGGCTGACACGTAGGCTCCCACAACAAACTGGGCCAGTTTTGAAAAGCTTAATTGTGAGCTGCCTGCTGTGTTCAGAATAATCTAACCCCGTCCAAGCACACATGTTTGAACTTTTGGTAAAGATTCAATGTCTATGGAGAAATGATTCCTGCACCTCCTCAGGGAGCCCAGAGAAATTGTATTCTATTACCAGAGGCAGGGATTTCACCCATAAATCCACAACCTTTAGGAATGGCCTATATTTTGCTGCTCATGCTTCATGACATATGTGGGAGTTGGCGCTCTTATTTCCATGGTGTTTCCTCTTTGCATTCATATCTTTCCTCTGATGAGTGCAGCAGTTTGTGACAAACCTAGTCAAAACGCCACTGTGCATGCGGCAAATTTAGCTAACATACTAAGCCTATAAAGGAGGTGGAGATCTGATTTTGGAAATCATGTAAAAGATGTAAGAATTCATATTCAGTTCTCTGCTACAGCCACTCCTCCATAATGCATATCATGAATATATTACACTACTGAGTACTGAGTAATGAGATGCAAAGAAAGCTACAAATGAACAAAAATAGATCATCTGGCCCTGACACATTTTCTCTTCTCACAGCTATGGGAGGCGTTCAGTGGCCAACATGCAGCTGTGATCAAAGAACAGTTCTCCAGAGGGAGCACAGAGGCCTGGTGGCGAGGCAGGCTCTGTTCCTAACTGGAAGGTCGCAGGTTTGATTGCTGCAGCAGCTGAGGTGTCAATTATCAGCCAGGTACCACACTGAATGCCTAATGCTCGCTAACAGAGTAAGATGCTCCGGATACATGGCAAAAATGTAAATGTGGTGCACGGAGCCAAAGATATGACGTTTCCTGTTGCAGTTCCAGCTTGTTGGGACTGTCCGACCATCTGGACCATGGGCACTGTGCTCAAGGGCAGATGAAGGACATTTGCCTGTCTGCTGTAGCTTTTTTTTCTCCCCCTCCACCAAATGCAATTCTGTACTGACCTGGTATTCTGACCTACTTGAAAGAATCAGCAGTGGAGATATTTTACAAATTACATATTCGACCTACTTGTTTTACTCCAAGAGGAAGAGACAGGTTCATTTGTACAACTGTCAAAGTCTGTATACATGTACAGAACTTCCATCCTGACATGCATATGGCCATTAAACATGTTGTCAATGACAACTGTCACAACTGTATGACAGGAAGGCCACCTCCGTCTTGCCCCGTTTGTTTTGACTCTTGAGTTTTTAATTTTTTTTAATCATTTTTGTGAGCTTTTATTTTACTTATTTAACGTAAAGTAAAAGGGCTCATGCTGCAGTAAACACTTCAGTGTATTTTTGGACCTTTGATTCAGATAGTTGTCCTGCGATTTCTCTCTCTGCTTATTTAGCAGTGTGGAGCTGCATCACCACAGTGTCCACTGTTCAAGAACTTCAGCTTTCCAGTATCAGACAAAATCCAACAAACTGAAGGTTTGTCTCCTTCAGCGACAAATCCAGTTGAAGTCCCGCTCAGCCAAGCTGGATCCAGTAAATGGAGCTGCCTCAGACCCTGCAGGCCGTGACCCAACTACCTCGGCTTCAGCTCCCACTATACGACCAAAGCCCTTCTGCTGTTGAACCCCTTTGGTTCCTTCTCCACAGACAACAAACTTCTTCAGAAGATTGCAGAGTTGGAAACCAAAATTCACCAGTTAGAAGTGAACGTGGGAGTGAATGGACTATGTGGGAATGACACCACTTTAACATTGACTCAAAACAGTGGGCAAGAGCATGCTAACACACAGCTAATTAGCACCAACAAGACTCCCAAGAAACAGGAGGTGTACCAGGTAATAAATCTACAAGTGGTAGTCTTCTCTGGAACTCTCTTGGTGCAAAGTCTAACAGTAAATCATTCCACTGGGAAATGGGAGGACAGGTAACAGGCAGAGCCCAGCGCCCTGAGATTTGTGATGTGACTGGCTGGCCTGCGTTATCATCCAGGCAGAGCCTCTCTTCAACCCCTGCTCTCAGTAGGACACAGCTGTGGACAAAAGGGAGATCTAGCAACAAACCTCCCCAACGACTGAGTGTGCAACTGAAGAACAGATTTGCTCCACTGTTGCAGGACCCGGATCTCCATCTGATGACCTGGATTACATTTCATCTTCACACAGCAGGGTAAGAACTGAGAGTAACTCAGAAAGTAAAAGGCTACAGGGAAAGCTAAAAAAAACACCCAAATACTCTGTTTCCCAATGATATGGTCTCTGACATGACAGAAATAATCCTGCGTATCATGGCTGCACATCCAACTGTGAAAACCATCATGGGGCACATAGGGGGCAATGATGTTGTGAAACAACAGTCTGAAGTACTGGAACGAGACTTTATTGATCTGTTGAACACAGTCAGCTCCTTGAATGCTGAGGTGTTTATCAGTGGCCCTCTACCACCAGTCAGAAGAGGAGTTGAGAGATTCAGCAGTGTGTTGGCAGTGAACACATGGCTTTCAACAGCATGTATCATCCATTCAGTGCACTTTATTGTCAATTTCAACTTTTTCTGGGACTGCAGACATCTTTTTAAGGCACAGGACTTTGCCTTAACAAGTCAGGAGTAAAACTGCTCACCTCTAACCTATTTTACTTCCTGCGTCACCCATCTGTTCCCTCTGCCAAGGACAAGAGACAAGAGGAATCAAAACAGGAGGAAGACATAACACAGCATGGTAGAAACCTTGGAGAGCTGCCTCAGTGCCGCCTGAAGAGAGCTTTAAACATGAGAGACATCATTCAAGATTCACCTTCTTCACCCCCCCCAAACCACATCCAGGTCACCCTCCTCTCCAGTCACCCTTTCCCCCTCCTCCCCCGTCTTGGAGTTCACTGACCGGATGAAAGAGCCGGTCACTGCTGGGACCAAACTTACTTCCACAATCGGTTTTAAGTCCTCAGCCAGTTTTGACAGAATTGTCACACCCGCTCCCTCCCTCCATGATGGAATCAGAATCATCCTCTCTCTCCCGAGCCTGATAATAGCACAGCACGTCCAGCTGTCTGTGTACAAAATACAGCGAGCTCTAACTGATATCTGCTGGGTCCAGGCTGCAAGGTTGATAGCACTCATGACTCTTCCCAGGAGGAGCTGGAACCCAATGTGCTGGCAGCTTCCTCAGTTCCTGTGTTGATAGGTAATAGAAAAAGAATTGTGAATCTGCTAAGAAACAGGAAGCACTCAACCGGTTCTGCAAACTTATAAATTTAGCATCCATTCCCCGTCAGCCACAGCTTGTCGCAAAAAAATGGGCAAATAATGCTTTTAACACACGAAATCTAACTTTATTAATAACATCAGGTCTTTGACAGTAAAAACATATATGAAACTTGTTCAGATAACAACCAAGATAACAGTGCAGCTGTTCTTATCAAGTCGACCCCTCACAGCGTCAGTTTTATGAGTGAAGCTAGAGTGCGTAAGAAAGGAGGTGGACTCACCATTTTGTTTAATGATTCCCTCCAATGCAAGCAGATATCTGATGGAGATGTTGTTTATTTTGACTGTGTGACTCTTCAGCTGAATTCCTCCTCTGGAGTTTGTTCCTAAATATCTACAGGCCACCTAAATACTGTGAAGACTTTTTGATGACTTTGCTGAACTGCTGTCTATAATCTGTATTGACTTTGACTGTGTAGTTATTGTTGGTGATTTTAACATCCATGCTGACAACCCCCAGGACAGAGGACTAAAGAACTGTGTTGTGTTCTTGATAACTATGGACTGACCCAGCATGTGACGGAGTCCACACACAATAAGGGGCACACTCTGGACTGAATCATCTCCAGAGGTCTGAACATTTCTGAGGTTGTGGTGACTGATGTTGCTCTCTCTGATCATTCCTGTGTCGTCTTTGAGAGCATTATCTCTGTGCAGCCAAATGTTCAAACAGAAGTAATCACAATATATATAGAATATCACTGAAAACACCTGTGAAATATTTATTCAGGCTCTCTCTTCACACCTCCCTCTCTTGGATCTCTTGGTCAATGAGCTTGTAGATCATTTCTACTCTAAAATTACAAATGTTATTGATGCCACTGCACCCACTAAGGTGAAGGTTGTCTCTGGTAAGGAAAGATCTCCATGGAGAAACGCCACGCCGGTCAGAATAGAAAAAAGACAAAAACAAATCTCCAGGTTCGTTATGACATCTATAAATAGAGACTTCACATTTATAATTTGGAGCTGAGAAATGCAAGACGGTCCTTTTCTCTGACATCACCACCAAAAACAATAATAATGCACGTACCTTGTATGCTGCTGTTGACAGGATAACAAACCCTCCTGTGTCAGTAGCATCTGAACTTGCCTCCTTCTTCAGAATATTAGACAAACAGTCAGTGTCTCCATATCAGGTACAGGATATGTGTTGTCCCTTTGTCCACTTGAAATCAATACAAATAGTATGACACAATTTCTATTCATCTCTATTGTGCAGAGATATGTATATTTTAATTAATTTATAATGTTATACATTAAAGATGTAAAATTTCCTTCTTATATTTGCAATAAAATAATATAAAGTAAAACTACTACCAAAAATAGGCCATTTTCTCTGTGTGGGAAATTTAGTAATCTGGTGAGTAAAATTAAAATACAAGGAGGGATTTGATTGGTTCATTCCAATATTTTGGAAGGACTCAATAATAAAAATCTGCCTCAAATGATATTTTTGGCCATTATGGGGCAGCACAACATGATGTAAACCAAACGTTGCCACATCACCCTATGAAGTATTTTTAGTGAATACAGACACGGAGCAACTTCACATCCTTTACGAGTCGTGCTTGTGGCTCCTTGATGCTCTGGTTTGGTCTCCACCAACTCCTGAGAAAAACATCTGTCTCTTCAGCTGCTAAAGGCTCCACTGTATTCACCAGCTAGTCACTAACTGTGTCTGTTGTTTGGTTTTTAACTTTTTCACCGGAACCAGCTGGAAACAAAGCTGAAGAGCACGGTGAGAGAGAACCAAACCAGTACAACCCATAGAACCAAACCAGTACAACCCATAGAACCAAACCAGTACAATCCATAGAACTAAACCAATACAACCCATAGAACCAAACCAGTACAACCCATAGAAGTAAACCAGTACAATCCATAGAACTAAACCAATACAACCCATAGAACCAAACCAGTACAACCCATAGAACTAAACCAATACAACCCATAGAACCAAACCAGTACAACCCATAGAACTAAACCAGTACAATCCATAGAACTAAACCAATACAACCCATAGAACCAAACCAGTACAATCCATAGAACTAAACTAATACAACCCATAGAACCAAACCAGTACAACTCATAGAACCAAACCAGTACAACCCACAGAACCAAACCAGGACAACCCATAGAACCAAACCAGTACAACCCATAGAACCAAACCAGTAAGGGTTCATCCCAATGAGCCTTTCACATTACAAACAGTCATTTGATCCATTGTTGATATAAATATATTGATGAGAGCAGCTTGTTACTACTTTTAATCCAACAAAAGTAAAAATAAATAATGAATTACAGTATTTCTCAAAAAAGATTTTATTACTGGCAACATAGACAACCCACAAACAACATTTTGACTTTCATTTTTGGAAATAAATTTGATGAAAAATCCAAACAATTAATTGATTTTGACACTTTCCTTTTGGTGTTTGGTCAGAATTTTCTAAGGGGGAGAAAATAATTGCTACAGTCCTGCTGCTACTACTACTAATTATTATTATTATTATTATTATTATTATTATTATTATTATTATAAAAGGCTACACTTAAGTGCATCATCAGTCCCTGCTTGTGGTTTGAGTGCAGAGTAGATGATATTCTTCCTGACGCCGCTGATGAGCGCCGTGCGGCCAATAGGAGCGCAGCGGGGCGGAGAGCAGCGGCAGATTGTACTACAGTGTAGTACTGCTGCCAACAGTAGACGCGTCTCCCGCTCAGTCTGTCGCTATTCAGCATCCTCTGGTTAATGGATTATACAGTTTCCCTCCAAGTGCAACATCAGCTGGCGGTGTTCCCGACACACTTCTATCAGGGCTACAGTGTGGAGTTACAGGTACATTTATTTATGCTTCCTACTTCCCGTGTTGTTGTTGTTTTTTTTTTTTAAATTTCTCCCTTCTCCTCTCCAGTACTGTCAACGATGAGAGCCGTGAATGTGTGCAGAGAGTAGTGTGACTTTGTGGAGATGCGTTACTGCAGGGGGAAAGCGTGGTTGTCGTGTTGCATGCTGATTTTTCCCCCTTTCCTCACCGAGATTCTTGTTGCGTGCCGCCGGGAGATGGAGCGGAGCGGTGGCTGTCTGCGCGGCGCGGTGCGGTGCGGTTCACACGGGGGTTAAAAAGTAAGCAGAGCAGCCCGGAGGAGGTTGACCTCTGAGGGGCGTCCGAGGACACCCCAGAGTCCCTCCCCCGACTAAAAAATAAAACTTTCAATGTGTTTTTTTAGGATATGACTTTAAATAATCCAGCATGTTCAGCGCACCCGAGAGATAAAATCTCATCAATAGTTTCCCTTTTAGAGTCTGCTCTAGAGTTCCCAGATTCATCCCTCAATCTAACTGTGGACAAACACTATTGAATATTAATCAAAATAACAACGTCCGCAACAACACCCCCCCCCCCCTCTCCATCCCGGCTGGCTGAGGACAGACTTGTCGATTCTGTCAAGGTGACATTTAAGGTGGATTAGAAGCAGAGATGCAGAGATGTAGCGGAGAGAGCTGAACCTTCCTCACCTCTGAGGAAGAGTTTACAGCACCTGATCCTCATCAGATCAACTGACACAGTTTAAACTCTCAAACTGTCTGAAGAGACACGTGGACAGGAGATTGTTTTTATTTTTCTTTTGTGGTGGAGTGGAGGTCATCTGAATCACCATCAGCATCACAGGAGAAATGACTCTCATAGTGAAGTTGTTTCTGGAAATATTATTGGCAAAGATATCAATACTGCAAGAAGCTTTATTGATTCATGGTTTTGTCTATAATATGTGAAAAATGCTCAATATAATTTCCCAGAGCTCACAATGACTTTTTCAATTTGCTTGTTTTATCTGACTGTTAGTGGAAAACCCAAAGATGTTCAGTCATCTATCATATCCGACTGAAGCTATCAGGGACACGTCGTTGGCATTTCTGCTTTAAGGAAATGACAAACCATTAATTGATCATCAAAATAAATCAGTTGACCAGTCAATTCATCAGCTAAAGCTCTAAAACATATTAATATGTCAAATGAATAGTTGATTCGGTTTATTCCGTCATTTCTTTCTGGTGATTTATTTGCCTTTCAGGATTGAAGCAACCATTTCCCTCTTGCACAGCAAAGCAAACAAAACAAAAAATGTAGAGGAGGGTTGTTACAGTCTTTGCTTTGATGTCTCTCAGGTGGCTTTTTCTTCTTTTTTTTATTAGAAGCAGCATTAAAATTCTTGTAGCTTTGTTCAGTTTTTCCTCCTGCACAGCTACAGTCTGTTTGTTTTTCCTCCATCCTATGGGACGCACATTTTGCTATTTAAAAACAGGGCTGCAGCTAAAGACTGTTTTCAGATTAATCTGCAGATTATTTTCTCAGTGAATCCATAATTTAGTCCAAAAATAGTGAAAAATGTGCAGGTTTGTTACGTTCAACTAATGGCTGAAAACCCAAAGATCTGTAGTTCATAATAATAATAATAATAATAATTCATAAAAGACTAAAAGAAAAGCAGTAAAACTGAATCATTGTTGCTTAAAAATACTTGAACAATTAATTGATTATCAGAACGATTGCTGATTGATTTCAATATTTTACTGTTTCATTCAGAGCATCTAATGAACTGTGAAATGAGCTCTAAATGTGTGTAATCACACGCAGATACATGGGAAAGTGCCATCATTTGTTTTATGAATAGGTGTCATTTTATTCAAACAGTAGATAATTCATCTTCATTTTGAAACAGGAGCTTTCCTTTTCTCCTACAGCACCAGTTAAACACATACTTAAGATCCAGATATGGATGATCTATTTTATTCTGCAGCCTCCAGCGTGATGAGAGAAAGAATAATGCAGCATTTCACCAACCAGGCGCTGCGAGCTCCATCTCCATCTGCCTCATTTAAAGTTGACTTTCCCCTGAGAGGCTGCATGATATTATCGCCATCTCCTCTCGCGAACCACAAGATGGCTCCATCGAAGTCCCTCTAGAAATTTTTTTCTGTGACACAAACCTGTCTCCATCACGTCTAAGACGGCGCGTTAATGTTCTGCAGCGCCCGGTTGCTAAACGTTACAAACAGCCTCAGATAATAAAGCTCCTTCATCGACCCTTTCTTTAATATTCCAGTGATTCGATGCGTCTGTTCAGGCCCTCCAGTCATCTTTTCTATTTCTGAGAAAATTGAAGTGGGGAAGAAACACTTTCATTGCCCCGTCTGCTGTCTGTAATTTGTGATGCCTATAAATAAAAGACTTTGAAGCTCCGCGCTTCGATGTCATCAGTAATTGTTTGCTTTTGTAAAGTTAAAATTGCTCTGTTCCTTTGCTGCTTTTCCCGCCGTTGTTTTCAATTCTATCTCCATTATACTTTCATAGATGGTCAACTGAGATGGGTCACGGGATTTTTATAAATAGCACAAGTAACAAAGAGCTCCAATAATCAGAGCTGAAAATATTTATTTTGTAGAAGTGGTTTTGAAGAAGGCATTACAGACGAAAAATGTGTTCTTTATCAAAGGCGATGAATCTCTTCTTCCAGCTTCCAGAACACTAAATAAACCCAAAAGGGTCCAGATCGGCCTTTGATCTGCAGAACTTTATCTTATTAAAAACTAACTTGTGTTTCCAAAGAAATATCTAACAATTTGTGCAAAAGTGACGCTTATTAACAGTGACTGACAGCACTGAGTGGGGGGGGGGGGGCGGCTTGAGAGAGACAGATATTTTTTTAAATTGTCAGAATCGATGCAGCAGATGCAGAGATAACTTGCAAATCCATAAGACCACCCTCTGGGCCTGCAGACTGAGCCCTCGCAGCCATCGATCAAACATACTGTAATGTGTCTGAAGAGTTCATCGTGATCATGCCAAGTCTGTGAGGGCGCCGGGCCAGGCGGGCATGAAATGCACCACATGAGATACTGACTCTCCATGTTACATGAGTTTTTACTCAGTTTTGTCCAGCTGGATGAAAAACCTACCGTTGCTCGTCCAACTCTGCAGATGATGTGTTTTAAAGATAAATATTGCAAATATCAACAATAGCAGAGACTGGTTGTTCAATATTCATGTTGGTATGACTGGTTGGTCATTAATCATCTGAGCACAGTCTGGTGAAGTCTTCATACTCCTTGCTGACTTCATCATGACAGTTGTAGATACTCACAGACTCCCCAGGGATGTGACTGTGTGAAGTGTGTGAAGGGAAGTCCAGACGTTTGGATTCAGACTTTTAGCACCGAGTAATGATGCAGTGTTCTGATAAGTGGGTCTGTTATCAGTACCGATACTGACCTTATCAAGCAGGTCCAGTATCAGCCAGATGTGAGCGATTCTTAGTCAGTGCAGTGAAGTATACACCTTTTAAATGTGGGGAAAGAGCATCAGAACTGGTGACAAGAGACAAAGATTTGGATCAGTAGCAGTAGAGGCTGAGATATCCTGGATCCTACACTTCCCATGATCCAACTCAACAGCATCTGTCATTAGACCCTCCCTGGCTTGTGAACACCCACATCTTTTAAAGACCCCCTCCAGACATGTTTTCAAGACAAAATGACTCTGCTGCTTTGAATTATAATTTGTGTTTGATATCATTTTTCTTCAAAAAAGTACAATTACCTAGCTAGAAATCCAGACAAACATCAACAACATCCATTTCAAAAGTGTATCTACTGAAAAAAGATCATTCTGCACCAGAAAGTCTATTCTCAGTGTTTGTGCAGGTTGCATACTGGACAACGACTGGCTCCAGCCTAGTCGTCATGTCACAAATCATGCTCATAGAACTTGAAACTTTCCTCCTTCAGCAGATGAATGTGAAAGCAAACTCTGCACAGTGAAGCTCAAACATCCAAGTGAAGGAACAATAAGCAAAACACATTTTTGAGTGGACTTTAAACTACACTTCTCCAGTTTGTCATCTCCTAAACCCAAATGACACCACGTATGTCCACTTCCTGTGTCCGTCGTTTCAAATTAAAAGCCCTCTAGGGTTTCATACATGGTCCAGCCATACTAGGTTTTGACTTAGTCTTGTTAACAACAAGGCACACCTCCCGAACGGAGTTTGAGGTTGTTGTTTTTTTTCCTGCGACTTAACCGACCAATAAAAACTTGATCGACTAACGAACGGTCGACTATCAGGGGGCAGACCTAGATGTTACACAACAGTTTTCAGGCTGTGTGTGAGAGCAAAAGTCTCCTCAGTTCCTTTTCGGTCACCATTACAGGTTGATAAGTCATATATTACTTAATGACCTTTAAATAATGATTTCACATTCATATAATGTTATAAAGTAATTGAGCAGCTAACTGGTTGCATTTAATCTGCATGTTCAGGAGAAAATATATTATTTTGTATTCCCTGATGTCTGTTGCTGCAGCAAGAGAGTCTTTTAAATCTTAGATGGAGTCAGTAAATGGATCTGCACACTTCACCTTATAGTTAAGTGCTTTGAGAGTAAGATTTGTGAGCCTTTCATCAGAAAAAGAACTTAGCAGTAGAAAGCTGTACAGGGTGTAATCTGAGCGCTACTGAATCTACAGTCTCTTGCAACAGGTTATGGCTGTGATATTCAGGCTGTAGCTTTTCCTGGACAGCCGATGATTTGAGTTTGAATTCTCCAGCTTCATGTTGTGCCCACACCGGAAAGAATTAATGTCATTAGGCTGACCAGTGTCACAATTTTATTGTCGCACCGACTCAACATTTGCCCTAAATGTCTGCACTGGCTGAACACCAAGCTGATTATATTACTGAAGTGTAGGCAGTCTGCCCAGTGCGCGTGCTAATGTTTTCACTCAGCAGATCTGTGGACAGCGCTTAGGTCACACTGCATGGGAATAGGCCACTTAGCAGCAAACACAAAGTAACTGCTCATTGTTTTGACCTCCAGGCATGGCATTACAATTTGGCTTGCCTTCGCCTCCCCAAAGCTAAAGTGGCAGAATGATAGAGAGAGAATGGGAGGCAGATCAGTGCACAGGGCTCTGGGATGGGAAGTACAGTCTCTGCCTCATTCTCACTCACCCAGTCTGGCTAATTTGTTTCCCCGGGAGCGATGTTGGAGTCTGTCGCTGTCCCCGGAGCACCAGCTGGACAAAATGCTGATTATGATGGAGGTAACAGTTTTCATGGACCTCACAGGTCATAGTGAGCACAGAGAGGCCAGACAGCTGCTCTCTTTCATATATTAGCAGCAGTTCCTTACTAACTGAATGGCCTACAGTGATGTATCTACATGTGTATTCTATGTAAGATTTGGTTTCTTAGCTGGATTTATTCAAGCCAAGTTAACACTGAACTGTAAAAGGACAGTAAGTGACATTTAGTGATCTAAACGTCGACTGGAACCAACCGCTGACCATCCCTCCACTCCCTGAGCTATGATGGCCTGTAACTGAGTGTGTTTCCATGGACTTGAGTATCCTCGTTACGATGGAGTTTTTCAAGAATCCCGTTTTTGTGTTTATGCGTGTAAATATCATATCCTGATTTCAGAAACCTGGAAAAGCCCTGGAAAAGATACCCTAGCTGGAGTACTCTGATCTTATCCCGCTTTCTGACCGCCGCTGACTACCTGCACAGGCGCAGCTTCAGCCAAGTGACGAAACAGAAACACGAACAATGGCGGCAACAAGAGGACCCCACTTCTGAAGCGATGAAGAAACAGAGTTTTGTCTTTCGGTGATAAAAGAATTAATATACCTGACAGTTTAGACGGGATATGGGACGCTGGTTTACCAACACATACAGTAGAGCTGAGCCATGACTACGTGGCCAAACACCAAAACAGAAGAAGTGGCTCTGATCCAGCAACTGTCAAATTTTACAAAAAATCCACTGCTCCCTTGTCCTACGCGGTGGCGGTGACAGCCTGACACTGGTCAAAGTGGAGAACATGTCGTTCTCTTCTCTTCTATGATGGTATTTGTGTAAACATAAAAACAACAAACATAAAAGCCAAGCTGCTGGTGATGGAAGTCATTGTAGCATGGCCAGGTTTCCGCCAGTATATTCTGCCTTGGCTTAAGCATCAGGACATTTTTAATTGTATTTTTAAGATATTTTTTAAACTAAAATATGTTATACAAGTAGCGTAGCTCCTTTAAGGTTCTGTGAGCGTGTGTGATGGTAAGGCTGTCGACTGGAGCAGAGAGTATGAAGTTAGCGGTATAGCTGTAACATAGTAGTGCAACGTGTGCACAGTTTAGGCTAAGTTCCTGTGTCTTGCTTGCCACCCAGCTGAAGTGCAGGGGGTTAGCCCCGAAGTTAGCGACGACTTCAACTAAGGACCAGCTATTCTCATTTTAGTGACAATCTCAGCAACCTTTACCTTTGTCATCGGGACTAAACTCAAAATACTCGTGAACAGGGGCACTAGTCCTGTAACGTTATCCACACCAGCCACAGTCACCATATTTGTCAGCTTAGCTGCCTGTTCCACCAGTAGAGACTGACCTCTGGTGGCGAGTGTTGTGCACTACGATATATCACCTCAATACAGCATCTCTGCATCAGTTTAATAGAGAGAGGAACATCTAACTACCCTGTATACCATAGTACCTTGAACTGTTGATTTCGCTTCTCTGCATCCCGAAAGGCACCTGACTGTGGAAGCCGTTTAGCTCAAACTTGCAGAATACGCCTAGTATTGGGGTCAGAGGTTGGATTACATCACCGCCGCAAATAAACCGCTTCAGAATTCATTTGTGACCCTTTACAGGAAGTAGTCTTAGGTTGTTCTGCCCAAACGAACTGTACAAAGGATGAAAATCCAGAGTCTGATTCAACTGGAATAAACAATGCAGGCTTGAAAACACCTTAAAACTACTTTGTTAATGTGAACAATTACACATGCATAACAGAAACATTTTACATTGTTTTTTTAAGGAATTATGACCAAGGTGTTTATGAACGGGATATTTTACAGGTGAAAAATAATCTCGTCAGTGCTCTCTGGTGGACAAACTATGGAATGGTGATAGTGTTTCTAAATTACCCCAAACATTTCTTTAGCTTTTCTCTCTCTCTAGGATGGCGACTCTCTTTGCCCTACTCTGCCTCTGATTGGTTAGTACTTATTTCCTTCGTTGGTTAGGTTGATTAGGTTGGTTAGGTTCAGGCCTGGGGGGTGAGATGGTTAGGGTTAGGGTAGGAAGATCACGGTCAGAGCCAATCAGAGGCAGAGTAGGGACGGTTCTTTGCAGAACTTGACTTCGCCATCCTAGGAAAAAAAATACTGCATCCAGTACACGTCAAGATTGATATTCCTGGGATGAGCTAAAATTGATCGCTATGTCAGCCTGTGCCAATTTATCAGTCGGCTTCTTCCTCATGACCAAAAGAGGTCATTTGTCAGTAAAGCATGAGCATGAATTAAAAAAATGGCCAATCCCCTCGTCTTTCTGGTGAGCCTCAGAGTAAACAAGCCACAAAACAGAATTTAGTGGGAGCTTAAAACAGGAGATGAGAGCCCAGTTGATCTGTGGGTGGCTCCCAGTCCTTAAAGGGATAGTACCTGTATGTCACAGGACGTTAGTGGCCTTTGACAGACACATTAGTTGTAGCTGAGCCTCGGAGCTCTGTCCTTTTGGGTTGTGTGTTACTAAGCAGCGGACCACCCCGGCACTGCACCGGCTAACGAGACATTCAATTAGGCTGAACATGGGACCTCTACTGAGACTGAGAATGAGGTCTGTTGCAATCAAGCGGCAGGGTAATCAACATTCAGAGAATGGCTAGAGCAGTGATTACTGACACACACACACTTTGCAGTGGGAGATTGGATGATGATGACAGAGATGCTGATGAGGAGTATGAGGATGAAGATGATTAAGTTGGTGGATAAACTTGGATAGTGGATTAGTTAGGTGCCTTGCGATGGCGTGTGATGCCATTTAGTGTTCACTTTGGCATCTTAGTCCTTTGACAAAACTGTATATTAGCTTTAGTCATATTTTTGTTGTTTTATTTTTGTCATTTTAGTCATTTTGAGGCTACAGCTTTTACAATCTTTTGTTATGCACAGTTACCATAGTAACAGGTGTAGTTATGGTCTATTGTGAGGTTAGTAGAAAACGTGCTGTTTACTTGTTCACACACATAGGGGCCATGTCACTTTGCTCTGCAGTAATACACAATAATACAAGTGACTCTCCTCAGTAAATCCTGCTGCCATTTCCAAACTCTGGCTGTTTGAACAGAAGCCTTTTCACTCTGTTGTCTCTGTTCACCAAACACAACCACAGCTCCCCCTGCTCACTAAAATACTGCTCACTGCCTGGGTTTAGCTTGAGAGGAGAGGCTAAAACGTTGGATAACATCGTGATATTTCTTTAGTGACCATCATTTAGATGGTTGGATCTTACTCATTCCTTCTGATAGCAACAGGAAAGCCAGCCAATTGAAAGTAACATTAACATTACATCCAGCACTTAGTAATGTTATGTTAGAAATGTCAGCGTGCTTCCTGCATATCTTCCCAGTTTGTCATGCTGTTTTGTTGCCACTTCTTGTCTAATTTTCAGTGGGTTGTAGATGAATTTCTTCCATAAATCTGTTCCTTTCAAGAACCGCAAACATCAGATAACTTTACTGAAGATGCTTCTAATTAACAGTAGTGCAAGAGAACAACAGAGGAAACTGTTTTACTAAATGTATGATGTGATAAATATGTAGATACATACAGATGGAAGACTTTGCATTGAAACATCAGGATTTAGTCAGTCTTTCATGTGATTGTTTTATTGGTTGACAAAAAATGTGTTTTAGTCGTGAAAAATGTCAACAAATACTTTTTGTTATAGTTTTCGTTGATGAAATGAATTCTGGTCCAGTGCACAAGACTTGAAATGATAGCTGTACTTAAGTTAAGGCTAATATATGCAACCAATATTGGCCTTTTAGTTCTAACAAATGTTAATCAACTTTAGATGGTGAAGCAGATATTTATCGGCTTCCTTTCAAAACATGCCTGTTCGGAACAGGCTGATTGCTTCTTCTATATGTGTATCAATTGACGAATGTATCAATTAAAACAATAAGGATTTAATAAATTAAATGGTTTTAATCCAGACAGAACTTCACCAGTGAGACTAAACTGATGTTGAACTATGGAAGCAGTTTTATGGCCTTCCATTGGTTTATTGTGTCTGCACTCCTATTGGCTAGTTTTACTTTCTCCGTCTCTGTTTTTTCTCATGTGTGTGTGCTTGTTCGTCTCTCTCAGGCAGTTTAATTGAGTGGGATGCAGCCTTTGTCCTGCCCGGCTGTGATGTGACAGTGTTTATATCGACGAGTCCCCACTAAACTCAGACATGGAGCTCACTGTTCGCTTGTTTATTCAAAGATTAATATTAAACATGTTGCGTGTCCAAATTGCACCAAAAGACAGAGAGACAGACAGAGATTCCTTCCTTCAGTAGATAGATGTATTCAGTGTGAGGTATGATCATGTACGTAATGTTTTTATTTGTTTACAGGGCCACAAAATTGTTTCACATGAATGAAAAGGAGACTCTTTCTTGTTCTTGTCAGCTGACCTCAGCCTCAGTAGAGACAATGACAATCTCATGCTCAGTCTTTTGTTATTTAACCGACACGGATTTCATAGCTCATTTGTGACAGAAACACAACTGTGAATGTTTTTCTGTCTTACAGATTTACATCTTGCTCGAGGTGTGCAGGAAGCAATACAAACACAAGGATGTAACTACCTACTTGGGCTTAAAGTACCTACGTTTGTAGACTCTATAATTGCTTAAATTCATCTTGTTACCATTGGTGTTGTGACTAAGAGGATCTCAGTGTAGACCTTCCTAAGAGGGCAGCATCATCTTCCACTCAGGACTGAAGGATGGATTGAGTGATTGTCTCTCAGCGCTACAGTTTGTGACTCTCAGATGGCATCTTTTTCAGCCTGAGGACTCTTGCCTATGTTAGGTTTATACTGTCTTTCCCCAGAGAGCTGCACTGGAGAACCTCCAAAATTCATGACCGACAAGCTCACTTTATTCCTTATCATCATTCACTGTCAGCAACAGGTCAGCAAAGATAACTACCATTCATTTAAAAAGCACTATTCTGGCCATTGTACCATATCAGTGATTGATTCTTTCTGCTGCGCTGAGCATTTAAAACTCATCTGTTTCACTTGCAAAGTCAGGCAAAATGAGAAAAAATTAAGGTGGTGTGGAGAGGACTTACATAGCAATATGGTGGATATGAATATATAGTAGACCATGAGGACCATAACCTCTGACAACTTAATCACTGGCTGTGCAAATTCCAAATGTTGTTACTTTAATTTGCGACACATCAGCACTCAAACCTGGATGATGTATTGATTTTAGAAACGTATATTGAAATAAGCCGGCACAAAAGTAACACATGATGAAAGTAACAACCCATATAAGGTTGATATGTCTAACTGCATCAGCAACACACAACACACAACACAGACTCACCAGAACCTCAACACATCACGAGGATATGTTATACTACCTGAAAAGCTATTTTCAACCATGATAAGTAAATTCACACAAGCAGTAAAGTTTTTTGAATGACAAGTTGTGTTTATGATCATTTGACAGATTATTCAGTACTTTAACACAGTTTTTCAGTAAGTCAGGTTTAACTGTCAGGAGACATTGTCGGGTTGATAGTAACAGCTGTTTCTTTTGTCCCGCTGCTAATGTGGTCACACTGTGTGTGTTACAGCAGGCTCTGCTCTGAGCAAACCACTGCACCTGCGGTTTCTCAGGATGTCTGTGTGTGAGGAGACATTTGTGGGTGCAGAGTCTCTGCACTGGTCCCACGAGACACTGAGGGCGCAGAGCACTATATCTGTCACAACTGATAATAATACAGCAAATTAAAGTGTTATTTTTACACTGTTATTCTGTTAAATTATCTTTAAAAGTTATACTGTGAATTGAAAATGAAATGTAATAATGTCTTATTAAGATAAAGGACATAATATATTTGCAATTACATATGAACGAGGACATTGCTATTGATGAGGTTGAAAGTAACAATGTGCAACTCTTGTTCAAAGTCAAATTATACTGAAGTCGTTCCACATTTGTACAAAGTTCAAAGACCACACATGTACTTTCTGTCTGTAACATAACATGACATTTATATGAAAAGTGTTACTGTCATACCAGCTCTCCCCTATGAAGTGCTGCCTGAAAAATGCTTTATAACTAATAATTCCCATGATTACCAATATCCAAATGACTGTATGACAGTCCCACATCAGTAAAATGTTATGTCAGGTACAGTCTTGACTTCCACCATAAACTCATACTCGCTCATACTTCCTGGAACTCGTTATTGTCAGCGTTTCAAGTGTCTTGAGAAATATGCCGACTATGAGCCTTTTTTTAAAAACAGGACCTCATCATTACTTTTACTGCATCGAGCACTTCAGCAGTTCTTTATGACAGTAACTCAAAGCCACAGCTTCACAGCACTTCTCTCCCAAGCTGATTCTCTTAATGTGTGAAGCAGTTCATGATTAATTGCCAGTTTTACTGCTTGTAATACTGCATATAGAATGAATGAGTAACTTCTAATTTATGAGTTACCAGTCGTCCATGTGTAGTGATCATTATTAAACAGGTCTACACTTTATTATTTTATCCTGAGAATTGAGGGACATTCATTACAGCAGTCTGCTTCATTTATTTTAATCTTTCAGGGCATTACGTCATTTAAAGAAGCCTGATAGAAATACAGCAAAGGTGGATGGTGGAGCTCAAGAGGAATTTATGCTGTTATAACTGGGAATCAAAACACTTTATGTGGATATAATGTAGAATGTAAAATCCCAATGCAAAACCTAAAAAATTATTAAGCCTGTTCCCTCAAAATTCTTTTTCACTTTTGCAGTATAGGTTGAGAAACTGGTTGTCAGGCCCTTTTATCATTTTGGAGACTGATTTCCTGTCATTGAATGACTGTGCAGTGCCCAGTGAATAGGAATCCATCCAGCTGGCAGCCAACCACCCGGAGAAGTCTGTCTACAGAAAGTGTACCCAAGGACACTTTTTTCCAAACTCTGATATGGACATTTTTCATTCCACAATGCATTATAGCTAATCTGTGTCAATAACTTTCCAGGGTAAAATCTAAAAAAATATAATGCCAGGAATGATTTTGTATCAACAATGTATGCGTCATTGAAATAGTCGATCACAGTTTATATTTTTTGCCTTGTTGCATATGACAAACACAAAATTGACGCCACAGTGATGCAGCCATCTGTGCCTGTTGTTGTTGAGCTTATTAATAATTTATTTTAGTATTAATTAACATTATTGTTCTATTAAAACCTGATTGCTTTTTCAAATACCTGAAGGACACTCATTGGCTTCCAGGACTTGCAGATTAAAAGCTCTGTCTGAGGTGCTGTATAATTTATAGACTTGTTTAATACGGCTTAAATTAAAGTCTCTTTGTCATGAATTATACAAGGTCCTCTATCTCCTAAATTCAGTAATGACCACGGCAGACTGTGCTTCTGGAGTGTTTTAGGATGACTGGACATCAGTGGAACATTAACAATCAGTCGTCCCTACAAGCTTTGTTTTTGTGTTATTTGGACACTTTTTCTTTGTGTATTCGTTACTCAGTCATGTTCATGCATTTGAGTATTAATTGGAGTTTTGCAGTTTCTCTGTCTTAGTTCGAAACTGACAGTAGGATTTTGCTTTTCTTCTTCTTCATGGTGGTACAGTGACAGGTGTTTGGACTTGATGTAGAACTGTAGCCAATGTGTAACTTATAAGTACTTTTACCTAATGTGCAGCTGCAGAGGCGAGTTAGTAGCATTGCTTTTTTGTAGATAATCCTGGTAATGCTGTGTTTTCTTGGGTCAGCGGATGTGGCAGCCAGTGTTTGGGGACTATGTGGCCAGGTGTGCACAGAGCATCTACAGTATAGTTGGAAACAGTATTCAGGGCTGGTGTCAGTCATGACCTTTAAAAACATTTCCTTCTGTGCTCTGTGCTGCAGCTCTCCAACAGTCTAATGATGGAAAGAAGAGTCTGGGGATGATCTGCCTCAACAGCTTCTCACGAGATACTTCTGAGGTGTCTGTGTGGGAGGTGGAGAATCACCTCCAGTGAATACAGTAGCGTTCTAAATTAAATGAGCTAAGGAGGAGATGGCACATTTAGTTGTTGTTGTAGCTCATATTACTCCAGTTAAATGAGATCATTGCTCAGTGTAGGAGAAGATTCAGTGGTATTAGGCAGACAGACGTAACCGCCAGGACAAGAATAATGAATTATATCATTCATTGCCATCCTTAGAGCCATGCAGTTGGCTGGTCCACCACTTTGGTCCAGACTTAAATATCTTGACAACTGTTGGATGTGCAGATATTCATGGTGCCCAGAGGATGAACCCGAGTGGCTTTGGTGATTCCCTGACCGCTTTGTAGCGCCATGAGCAGGTTGACATATTTGGTTTTCTGTGAATAATCTCAACAACTAGATGGAAAATGCAGACATTCATGGTCTCCAGATAATATATCCTAATGTCATGTTCCCCTCAGGACGAACTGTAATAACTTTGCATCCAGCGCCATCATCAGGCCAAAAATTCTAATTTGTTGAATACTTTCATTCAAAATACTAGAAAAACTACTGACATTCACATCTGCCTCATTTGTAGCTTGTGTTCAGTGATAATTTTAGAAAATGTCAAGATGATAAACGTTATCAATCAATCAATCAATCAATCAATCTTTATTTATATAGCGCCATATCACAACAGAAGTCATCTCAAGGCACTTTTCACATAGAGCAGGTCAAGACCGTACTCTTTAATTTACAGAGACCCAACAATTCCCCCATGAGCAAGCACTTGGCGACAGCGGTAAGGAAAAACTCCCCTTTAACGGGTAGAAACCTCAAGCAGACCCCGGCTCTTGGTGGGCGGCCATCTGCTTTGACCGGTTGGGTTGAGAGAGAGAAAGAGAGAGGGAAATGGGGAGGGGGGACAGAAGAAAAACAATCACAACAACAACAACAACAACAACAACAACAAGCACGAGCAGCAACAGCCAGGGAAGGATGCCATCAGGACTGTGAAGGACCGCGAAGGTTCGGCCCGGGGGTCAGGTTTTCCTGTGAGATGAGAAAGCACAAAAAACTCCGGGGAAGAAGCAAAGTTAGTGACATGCATTGATGTTACATGAATGCATACAGATGGAGAGGAGGAGGAGGAGAGAGGAGCTCAGTGCATCATGGGAAGTCCCCCAGTAGTCTAGGCCTATAGCAGCATAACTAAGGGCTGATCCAAGGCGAGCCTGGTCGGCCCTAACTATAAGCTTTATCAAAAAGGAAAGTTTTAAGCCTACTCTTAAACATAGAGAGGGTGTCTGCACCCCGGACTGAATCCGGTAGATGGTTCCATAGAAGAAGAGCCTGATAGCTGAAGGCTCTGCCTCCCATTCTACTTTTAAAGACTGTAGGGACCACCAGTAAGCCTGCATACTGGGAGCGCAGTGTTCTAGTGGGATAATACGGTATTATGAGCTCTTCAAGATATGATGGTGCCTGACCATTAAGGGCTTTGTAAGTTAGGAGAAGGATTTTAAATTCTATTCTAGATTTTACAGGAAGCCAATGTAGTGAAGCTAAAATGGGAGAAATGTGGTCTCTTTTTCTAGTTTTAGTCAATACACGTGCAGCTGCATTCTGGACCAGCTGGAGAGTCTTTAGAGACTTGTTAGGGCAGCCTGATAATAAGGAATTGCAATAATCCAGCCTAGAAGTAACAAATGCGTGAACTAGTTTTTCTGCATCTTTTTGGGAAAGGATATGTCTGATTTTTGTGATATTTTGTAAGTGAAAAAAGGCAGTCCTTGAGATTTGATTTATGTGGGAGTTAAAGGACATATCCTGATCAAAGATAACTCCCAGATTCCTTACGGTGGTGCTGGAGGCCAGGGTAATGCCATCCAGAGTAGCTTTATCATTAGATAATGTGTTTCTAAGGTGTTTAGGGCCAAACACAATAACTTCAGTTTTATCTGAATTTAGTAGTAGAAAATTGCAGGTCATCCAGGTCTTTATGTCGTTAAGGCATGTTTGGAGTTTAGTTAACTGATTGGGTTCATCTGGCTTCACTGATAAATATAATTGGGTATCATCTGCGTAACAATGAAAATTTATGGAGTGTTTCCTAATAATATTACCTAAAGGAAGCATATATAAGGTGAATAGAATTGGTCCAAGTACTGAACCTTGTGGAACTCCGTGTCTAACTTTTGCCTTCATGGAGGATTCATCATTCACATGTACAAACTGAAATCGGTCTGATAAATTGGACTTAAACCAGCTTAATGCAGTTCCTTTAATGCCAATTAAATGTTCCAGTCTCTGCAAAAGGATTTGATGGTCAATTGTGTCGAATGCAGCACTAAGATCTAACAGGACAAGTATAGAGACAAATCCTTTGTCCGATGCAGTTAGGAGGTCATTAGTGACTTTCACCAGTGCTGTCTCTGTGCTATGATGCGCTCTAAATCCTGACTGAAAATCCTCAAATAAACTATTGTTATGTAGAAAGTCACATAACTGATTAGAGACTGCTTTCTCAAGGATCTTGGATAGAAATGGAAGGTTAGATATAGGTCTATAATTGGCTAAAACACCTGAATCAAGAGTAGGCTTCTTAAGAAGAGGTTTAATTACAGCTACTTTAAAGGACTGTGGTACATAGCCTGTTACTAAAGACAGATTGATCATATCTAGTAAAGAAGTGCTCACTAAGGGTAAAGCTTCCTTAAGCAACCTAGTTGGGATGGGATCTAAGAGACAGGTTGATGGTTTAGCTGAACAAATCATTGAAGTTAGTTCAGACAAGTCTACTGGAGAAAAACAGTCCAAATATATGTCAGGATTTACTGCCGTTACCAAGGTTCCTGTGTTTGGGGAGAGAACGGTGCCTGTTGAGGGCAGGAGGTGGTTAATTTTGTCTCTAATAGTTAGAATTTTATCATTAAAGAAGCTCATAAAGTCGTTACTACTGAGAGCTATAGGAATACATGGATCAATAGAGTTATGACTCTTTGTCAGCCTGGCCAAAGTGCTGAAAAGGAACCTAGGGCAGTTTTTATTCTCTTCTATTAATGCTGAGTAATAGGCGGCTCTGGCATTACAGAGGGCCTTCCTATATGTTTTAAGACTATCTTGCCAGACTAAGCGAGAATCTTCTACTTTGGTGGAACGCCAAATCCTTTCCAATTTTCGCGATGTTTGCTTTAATTTGCGGGTTTTGGAGTTATACCATGGAGCTAACCTCTTACGTTTTATTATCTTCTTTTTTAAGGGGGCGATGGAGTCGAGTGTTTGTCTTAGTGAGCCTGCAGCACTATCAATAAGATTACAGGTGCAGCAAAGCACACTTTTAACCACACCTTATCAAGGTTCAAGGTTTTTATTGTCATATACACAGAATAATAGCAGTCATGAGACGACACCAGCATCTACAGTCATACCATAGTAAACAGTAGAAAGTAGAAAGGAAAGAGCAAGAGGTTAAGGAAAAATGCAAGGTAGAAGAAAAGAAAAGAGAATAGAGAAGAATTATAGATAAAATATAAATGGCAATAAAAACAGACTATAATCCTGGGTATGCACAGTACCCTGCAGGTTGTATTACACTTGATATATTATGGTATTGCACTTGATATGATTGCACATTGATGCAAAAACAGCAGCTTAAAGGCGATTGAGATGGAATAAAACATTTTTAGTTTGTGCCCTTTATTTTCCAAGGACTGAAAGTTAACAAGCAGAATGATTGGTAGTCAGGGTTTAAAGCAGAGGAGAGGTGAGGTGAAACTTCCAACCAGAGAGGGAAATGAAACACTTTTCAGCCTGATGTTGAGATGCTCTTTAACATGTCAGCACGCTAACATAAATATAGAGCACAAAGCACTGCTGAGCCCAACTAACACAGCTACTAGTATGTCCATTTGTTCATCCACACACTGTCTGGCAAAAGCAAACAACATGACTGTGCTTTTGGTTTTGGACCTGATCTGGACTTCTGCAGAATCTAGTTATCTTTGAACTTTGTTAGTTGGTGTTGAAAGACACCTGGCCTTTCATTCAGACACAGTCAAGATGAAGGAGAGTCTCCCAAAGACACACGTTCTGGCACAAAGGCTCACCATGCAACACGGGCCATTACAAGAGTGTCCATTGGAGTTTATTACAAGAGGTTTTAGTCAGAATCTGTTGGTGTAATGGACAATGAAGGGGAAAAAGGATCCGATTTTAAACTTACAGTCTTCTTGTGTCACGACAGCAGCCGTGGAGGTCAGAATCCAGAATCAGAGCTTTCCTACTGAAAAGGCCAGTATGAGTCCAGCTCATCTATGCAGGCATTTGTCCAGCATCCCAGCTTAACACCCTCCCTAACGAATTACAACCGACCTTTTATAGCTGCAACATCTGCTGGGCACTCGCTGCTGTGACCTCCCTTTCATCTCTGCACTCCACCTCTCCCTCAGCCCCGGGCTTCCAGCTCCGCGCAGCTTGCCTGGGTTGATTTGCCGCCGGCTCGTCATAGTCAAAGGCAGACAGTAAACAGGGTTGACTAGGTGTGAGAGACAAGCTGGCTTCCTGCTAATTTGATCATCAACTTGAGGAGCGCTGCATTGGTCCCTCTATGACTCTTCTGTGCCGTGTTTCTCCTTGAGCTGACGGTGTTAGGCTGAGAGAGACCGGCTGTAACGATGTTGACAACAGCTGCTCTGATCAGATATTGATGATTGAATTGTGTAGAGAACCCCCTGTTGGGTTTACGATTGTGATGCATCCCCTTATCCAATAACACCGGGTGTAAATGAATATTTTTCTCAGCATCTCATTTAGAGGAGAGTCAACGTCTTGCAATCATAGCGGTGTATCTGACAGTAAAATCCATTAGCTTAATGAATTGATGGCCAAGGAGAGGGACATGTTAATTTGGTTGCTCTTTAGAGAGCTGAACTTCACACACAGCTGGACCTCGCTTCCCTTCCTCTGCTGCTGACTGATGGACACACGCAGGGACGAGGAAAGGGTTAAAAGTATCAATTTGGTTTATTATTTTTCAGTTTTTAGCTTTCATTTCAATCCGTAATAACAATATTGCTTACAATTACTTTCTTATTTGAAAGAGAAATTAAGGTGGACTTGAAATTATTACTCAACCTTTTTTTTATAAACATCTGTCACAGATTACAGACCAGAACTTCCTGGTTGAACTTTGACCTTCTCTACCTGTATGAGTCAGTAATCACCTCCTGCATGGTTACCAACTCCCAGGCTGAAAATTGGCACCGAGCTTTGAAATATGTTTGCCAGGAAACAATATAATTATAATAAAAAAAGAAAAAAAAATCAGGATAATTGTGTAATTTTATTTCCAGTCCAAACATTTTCCAACCTTAAGCTTTTTTTTCCAACTTCTCTGCTTGCTTGCTAACTAGCTTTCACATCCTCTCAGTCCAGTGATGGAAGATGTATTAAGATTTTTTACTTATGTAAAAGTAGCAATACTGCAGTATAAAAATACTCCTTTACAAGTAGGGCTGTGATGGTATGGACTTTTTCATACCGTGGTGAAAAAGCAAAGTATCCCTGCGGTTTTGGTGGTTTATCAAGTAGAAGTACCTCAAAACTGTACTTAAGTACTTGAGTAAATGTACTTATACATACCACTACTGTCTCAATCACAGCATGTGCTGTTAAGATGTTGTTGAAGGTACGTCCTGTTCAGTCGGCACATAGCTGCTAGCTTACCTCCAAGTACCATCTGGGCTAGAAGTACCTCTGTCACTCTGGGAATCGCTGTTATCGGCTTTTTGTTCGGTCCTTGAACTGAGCGAAGTCTGTTTCCTCGTCAGGTCCTGTAGATGCAGAGTGAGGCTCTCTGGCACAACTTCACCTACTTCTAAGGTGCACAGAGAAGGGAAATAAGTCTAGAAAGATGAGAACTCCAGCAACACTTGTAGTATGAGGAACAACTTTATTAGTTAACCGACGCGTTTCAGCTTGTGGCCTTCATCAGAGTCATCATAAAACACATTACAAACACCATTGAAATAAAGTAAGTTGGGTATGAAAAAAGGTAAAAAAAGTAAAAAAATATATATATAAAAGACAACCAATCATATACAAGTAGACACATATCAGCCAATGGGACATCTACAAAGATGTGTTGGATATATGGTCATGTGGTTTCAGGCCAATCATTGTCCAAGATTAACAGAGGCAAGTGGAGGGTGACGCCATATTTGGTCCCTTAACTATGATATAATTTTTTATGATATAATTTTTATGATGGAATTTTTTAATGATGTATTATGATTTTTTATTTTTTATCACTTTTTAATTTTTACTTTTTTTTTTTTATTTTTTATCAATGTATATTGTTGTACTCTGCATCTTTCTGCTCCCTCTATACACAGCACTTTATAAAGCCTGTATGTCATATCTAATAGGCACATTTTTGGATGAACCCAAGTACCTAGTTGCACCTTTCTAGTTAAGGGACCAGATATGGTGTCACCCATGTCCCTCATCAGGTCCTGTCAGACCCACAACAGAGAGAGAGGGGTGCGACATGCAACACAGGCCCCCCGGCCAAGAGTCGGACCACGGACACTGCGGTTATGTGGTGTGTGCCTGAACCATGAGGCCACCAGGGTGACCCCAACTGTATACTGATGAGGAACAACCTCCAGTCGCTGCAGTGATGTACAGTATATGAGTGTACTACTGTTGGCTGTGGTTAATGGTACAGCAGAGTACATTTGACCTCATTCATCAGTGATGGAGTAGAGACAGACATGAAGCTTTCAAACAGAGAGAGCAGTGAAACTCAGCTTTCAGTCTGTCGATCAAAAGAAAAGAAAATTAATCACCAACTATTTGGAAAATTGATTAATAGTAAAAGTTATTTTTCAAGCAAAAAGGCCAAACGTTCTCCTGATTCAGATTCTCAAATGTGAGAATTTGCTGTTTTTCTTTGTCTGACATTATAGTGAATGTAATATTTTTGAGCAGGATGTTTGATGATGTCACTATGTGCTGTAGGATAACGTGATGGGCATTTCCTTCTGTTTTCTGATGTTTTAATCACCAAAAGATTAATTGAGAAAATAATCAGAAGATCAATCAGTAATGAAAAGTTGCAGCCCTGGTGTGGTGTGTAACTTTTTAAAGTAGGTCATCAGTCAGTCAGATTGAGTACCCGACTCAGGGACTGGATCTGCATGTGCAGTGTAGCTATTACTGTAGCGACAAGCTAACATGAGTGAAAAAACAAAACTAATTGAGTTTTATAGAGGAGGGAAGATAAAAGACATAAAGTATGTGTTATCCAATTGTTTGCCCCGACCCCCCCCATCCCCATCCCCAGCCCAAACACCCCCACACACGACTGTCCACAGGAACTCAATATAAAAAGGTCGGGGACCTTCAGATAACCTGGCTGGCTGCTGTTGTTAGGATGTCACCTTGTTCCCACAATCACAGATAATACAGGAACATCAGAACATGTAGAAATGATTGTTTCTCTTCTAGTAACAGTAACATAAACTCCCATCTGGCTTTACAAGCAGACAAAAGTTTGGGTCAGAGGTCACATTTTGACAATGGATGCAGCTAAATGCTTCTTGCTCTGCGGCGTGATGATGCATTATTGAGACATGCAAGGGAAACAGAAAAACTGTTAATTGTCTTTATCTGTTTGTTCCACATTGCAAGGTCATGACAATTCAGTCTCCAGCCGAGCAGAAAATACAAACTGCACGATGACAGAACTATGAATAAACCCTTCCTCCATCTTTGGAAAATAACATCTGAGATAAGAGTGGTTTTATTTTTCTAGGCCGCTGCTGCTGCATCTCCTCGTCCTGCTGCTGCTGCTGATGTTGCCTCTGATGCTTCTTAATAGAATTTAGGGTGATTAATCATTCATTTCCAGCATCTGTGCACCCCCTGCTAAAACAGGCAGTGAGCCCAACTCTGGTGCAAGGTGATAGAGCTCTCAGAACTGCTCATTTATGTCATTTGTCCTGTAGAATCTGAATAGGAGACAGTGCTGTTTTCACTGATTACAAGACTGAGGAGGAGAGAGATTTATTTATATTTCTTTTCTTGCGTAGCCTTTTGTCTGCACACGCCTCAGCCCCTGACGTGTTTTATCCTTGTCCCGTCAGTTCGGCCGCAGCCTCTGGGCTGCTGGATACCAGAGAGCAGCAGGGCAGCAGCTTAGAGGCGTCCTGCTGTAACTCAAGGTCCTGGAAAGGTGACGCTGAATGCTAAAAGTGTGAAAGAAAGTCTGCAACTTGAAGATTATCCTGATGTAATGAAGACTATACATCGATCAATGAGATACATGAAATCAGCTTCATATTGAGATTTTTCTAATTTCATGAAAGCACGTAGGAAATAATATGAAGCTAGAGCCTGAGCTTTATGTAAAGGCCAATTTTAGCTCATCACAATCAGCATATATGTTGTTACATGACAAGACATTAGAGTACAGAAATGTCAAAGATGTTTTTCCAGCGAAAAAATGTATTTAATGTGCATAATATGGGCTTGTCCTCACCAAACAGGAGTTAATTACAAGGGCCAAACCAGTGATTTAGTGCTGCACTTAAATATAGGTAGAGAGACAGATTTTAAAAAAGAATAGTCAAAATCTGTACTGCAGAGTCTGACGCATCCTGAATTTTAGTCCCAAGTGTGAGTCAGGCTCTAGAAAGGCTGCATCCCGTTTCCCATAGTGCATCTATAACCAGTTAAATGAGATCCTCCCCTCCTGGTCCAGTCAGGTTCTGTGTCAGGTTGTTTATTTGCATATATAGCTTCCTCTCTCTGACTGTGTCTCAGTCAGTGTGCGTGTGTTGTAATTGGGTTCACGATGGCCAGTGAGAAAAGTAGAGATGCACCGATACTGATATGGGATATCAATCTGATACTGACTCACACAGCTGGATCGGGTAGCCGTGACAACGGGCCTATCTGGTATCGGATACCGTTATTTTAATAAATAACAATTCAGTAAATTTACATCTTTTATTTGTTACATTTTGTTTGACAAAGTTGAGAAAGCAATGTTTAAGTCCCAGTCTCTTCCAGACAGTGAGGCATACAGCTTATTATTAATTAAAGGGGGGGGGGGGGGGAATTAGCGGAATTAGCAAGCAGCTACACATTTCTCTGTTTTGTATTTATCTGTTTAGCGTCGTCATGCTAGGCTAACCCATTGTTGCTAACTCTGGAGCTAACACCTTCACTTTTCCAGCAGTTGTGGAAACAACAGACGTGACTTTTCATGGTTTTACAAGCTGCAGCGTTTATTAACTGACACACTGTCGTCTGAACTGCACATTTACCGCCAGACTGACAACTTCCTGTTAACCTTTTCCTCTGCTCCGCTCGCTCTCTCGCTTAACCACTCACTCGCTTACGCTCTGCCTTATTCCTTAAAAGGAGTTACGCTACCTGCAGTTTCCCCGGCAACAACACAGACCTTAACTCTTTAAAAAATTATTTTTTGGCCTGGCGGGGGTTCTCGTTGTACTATTATAGGGGAAACACTGCAGGCGTCGGTATGGGGACTCGCCAGTTTGCTTCATTAATCTGGTGAAAACATATATACATATAGCCTCAGGTCTGGGGTTGCGTTTGGGTCTGAGAACCTGGCGTTGGGTCTGGGAGTAGTGGGGTTATTTGTGTCGGGCAGTCATTGAATGCAACAAGACTTAAAGACTCAGCTACTGGACAGTGCAGGTCTCAGTTTTAGGCCCATGTGGAACTCTGGTTCCCAATAAATGATCATGTCTTTCAAACTCTGAGCCTCCAGCTTGTACCTCAGGCTTTCAGTTAAAACTCTGTAGTCTCCAAGCCTAAGCTGAGATAACCCTAATGACATCACAGACACAGGCTGAATTACTGCCCATTATGGGTTTACTGTAAAATGGGGAAATTCCTCTTTAATGTGGGTTGTAGTTCAGATTTTGAGCATTTTGCCTCACCCAGCAGATGAGTGGGGAGCTCTGGGTGCAGGCAACATGTAGGGAAGTCAAACATTGTTCATTTGCATAAACTAACCACATTGTAATGATACAATGCAAAGTTTCCTTAAGTATAAATATCTGCATCTGTTGCAGAAAAACAAAATAATGCTAGCTGTAATTTATAGAACATATGTCACAACACTGACAGCTGCGCTATGGTCTCAAAAGTTAAACATTAACTCCTTTCGCACTTATTTTCCATTTTCTTGAAGACTATGCTATAATGTTTCTATTTATTATTTACCATACCTGTAACTCCAGGCTAATAGCAACATGTTGGAGGAGAACTCATCTTTTATTTACACATCGCCAGGAAATGACGTCGGGGAAACACATCGTGCACCTCACAGCTTATAACATCCAATATGCTTAACTGCATTAAATAATAACAGAGGCTCTTATTTATGTAGTTAATGTCAAAAATATGCAGGTGTATCCACAAACAGGAGTCCAGTCAGCTGAAGAAATGAATCCTGCCCTCCGTTTGTGCCGTGGCTCAGCTTCCAGCTCTGTGCATGTGAAGAACTGATGATTGCATTCTCTCTGGAAAACATTTGAAAGCATTGTTTGTATGTGAATCTGAACAAACTACAATAACATTTAGCATGAGCTTCAAAGGTTCTGTTTTTGTCTTCTTTTTCAGTGAAGTAAAATTCCAACAAGTGGGAGAAAGTCTGCTTTTATATCCACGTGTTCTCATCTGTCCCGCTGCTCCTAATGAAGACCTGCATGAGTAAATGAGGATGAGTTGAGCCTGACTGCTTCCAAATATGAAATGTGAGCCCCTAATGGAAGCTGGGCTGAATTACGCTAGTAATAGAAAGCAGAAATGTCTGAGCTGTGTCCATGGAAAAGGAAACAAAAGCTTTCTGCAGCAGTCTGTCTCTGAATCACTTCTTCAGTTTTACATTTTAATGAATTTCCAGGAAAATCTCAGCGTCATTGTGATCTGTTGTTGTTGTTATTTATTGATCGTTGTCAAATATAATTTTGGTTACACGGCTGAAGTTGTAGTGGGATGTTTGTCCTCGGCGGATGCTCGGTATTAATGTTCTGAGTCATTGCTTGTGAGAGCTGCTCAGCGTTGGTCACTAACTCAGATACTTGTGATGAAATATTAACAGCGACCAGCGTATGAAATGAGATGATTGTTTACTTGCTCGATTACATCTTGGTTGGTTTGTCTGAGCTCCTCCTGCAGACCTACACAACACAAGTCAGATGGCTTTTTTTGTATAAATAGTTAATTCTATGGACATAACTTTAATACTGATGTATTTTTCAGTAATTGCTTTGGTGAGCGAACAAGCTCCAAATCTGGATGAACTTCCTGTTGGGACCTGTGCCAACGTTTGTTGTTGAACCCACAATACATAGTCGCACTCTGAAGCTGAAATGATTAGTCGATTAACATCAAAATGGTTACCAATTCATTTTCAAAAGGTGAATATTTGCCAGTTTTCCCAGTTTTCCATGAATTAAACTCAACACTTGGGCTTCAGGGAATAGTGATTAGGATTTTTCACCATTTTCTGACATTTTATACACTGAACAATCAATAGAATATAACTGTTAGAGCTATTAATAATGACAATAACCATTGGTTGCAGCCTCACAGTATTCCTCTGGTTGAATAAGGTTCCCAGTGTATGTGTCAGGCTGAAACATCGTTTTCATGGAGGCTTTTTCCATTTCGAGCTCTTCTTGAACTCCAGTAAGTGCGTCCATGTCAGTGATCACGTCTGTGTTTGTTTCTTTCTCCAGATGAAGTCAACAGAAGTGGACCAAGGGCTTTTCACAGACAGCTACTGCAAAGTGTGCAGCGCTCAGCTCATCTCCGAGTCCCAGAGGGTCGCTCATTATGAGGTGAAGACGCCCCCTCACATTACCTCACACGGCTGTGATACACTAATGAAAGGCTCAGGGTCACGCTGTTTTGGCTCTACCTCCAGAGACAATCAGCTGATCTATACACCTGAGCCCTGCAGCTTATGTACTGTCAATAAACACACAACACACCTGAGTTTACCCGCTTATTTTCTAATTTAACTTTAGCGGAGAGCAACACTGGAAATACAGTAATGACAGCGATGGAATTTTAATTTGCGTTGTAATTACCTCTTTGCTCCTGCTTGGAGTGGTGTACATGCATCATTTCCAAAAAAACACTTATTAAAGGTGCTTTGAGTTGCTTTGTAACCCCAAAAGATCATTGCCATATTCATTATGACACATTAGTATGATTACAGTAAACAACCGTCACTGAGAAGCTGCAATGCATTTTGCATTGTGTGGCAACCTGCTCCCATATGATGTGATTGGGTTTAAACTCTTATACAAATGTGTCTCACTTTGTTTTGCAAACTGAGGAAGTGTGTGAATACAGGTGAAGAAACTTCCTGATCAGTTGTTTTTACACCGGAATAATAATCAACTCCACATACTGAAGCCATTTCTGTCACCTGTGTGTTTTGTGGCCGTGTTTCATGATAATTGGATATTCCTGGTGATGTTTTTGGCTCTTGAGACACCATGAACTGGTGAAAGCTTTGCAGTTGTAGCAGTGTAGTCATGTAGCGTTACGTTTGTTTCATCGTCTCCTTCTCTCGCTGTCGACTGTCATGTGTCATTAAGTGTATTTCCTTCCACCTTTTGTATTTAAAAACCTGAGTGGAAATGCAGAAAATTCAAAAAAATCTTGGAAATGCTGCAAAAACATTTTTTATGCTTGTCTGAGGTGGTAAAAGTTAAATCATAACATCCAACAGTTAACACCCGACGAAGCCTCCGCTTCACTGAAGAGATGAAAAATGGCAGACAAAGACCGTCAAATAGCTCAAATTAATATATGAAATGGACATAAACTTTTTCACGTTGTGTTTTCTTCCTTGTTTTTCACCATTTGAGGTTCGATTGGCGCTCTGTTATTTACATCATCTTGTTAAGCTCCTTCTGCATCGGTTTAATGGCCCCAACTGGACAATTAGCAGCACCGGCTGTTTATCTCAATGCTCCAACTCCAATAATCTCAGAACAACAGTGGATGAAAACTCACATTAAGTCAAATTTCCTTCTGCTGATTTTCTGAAAATACATTGTTATGTGCTTTGTTCACTGTATACCTGTGTATACACACATTAATAAACCTTTATTTATTAGCATGATGCAGAGTGAGTAAAGCAGCCGCTTGGTTTCCTTCCTCCTGCCTGAGCCTTGTCAGGTTGTGGACCTTCCTTTCTCTGCAGATGCTGCCTCTCACTCACTGTCACTGTGACTAACAGGACCAGTGAGTCTGACTGCAGGCCCGCTGCTGTCGGACATTTGCAGTAACAGGAGTTGAAAGGACTCATATGAGACACTGTGGTCCACTCTTAAACCCCCAAACCAGTGGCTGTTGTTCCCTCGGAGACGAGCTTGAGATGGTTTAGCATTTTTATTGATTTTCTGTAGTCGTTCCTAACAGAGAGCAGGTTGCAACTGAGGTGAAATCTCATCAAAGGTTTATTAATGTTATTCCACAATGTCACGTTGTCCTTAGTTTGCTTTACTTTGTTTTTGAGTCAACTTTTCCTCTGCAGCTCTTAATAAGTCAAACTCAGGGCGATGTGCTCACTGTGCAGCTGTACTGTGCTATTTAAAGTAGTCTTAACTGTCCGTGGGTAACAGGAGAACTGCTTTGTTCTCCGGGGCGTTGCGGGAGACAGGAAGTGGCTGTACCAATCCAAATCAAATATTCATTTTGTTATTGTGTGGTGAATGCTGAATACAGCACTTGGCCTGTTGCCTCCTGGAGATGGGGCGTTTTTGGATTCTCTTTCAGCACAGTTAGGGTCTAATGCATCGTGACAAGTTTGGGTCATGGTGATGAGAGCAAGAACAAAAAAAAACAGATGGGAGGAAAGGATGTGCAAACTCAACTTTCATGCAGCTATAGATAGTTGTTTTGCACTTAAGAAGAGGAGTCATTTCAGTTCTGTTTGCAGAGCTTTATCTATAATTATTCCTTCTGTACTGTGTTTAATGATTCACTCTATAAAACACTGACAATAAAATCAAATCCACTTTGTTGAATATTGAGACTGTGATGTAAATAATGTCTTTTTCTAAACAGATTGTCCCTGACTCGCATCTCAACATGTAGCACAGCCAGTTTCTAAGTGGGAGAAGCTTTTTGGGCTCCTCTTGTTCTGTAAGTAAGGAGCACATTCATTTCCTCTACAGACAATGTGACAGTTAAAGCACCTCTGAATGGTTAAATCATCAGTGCGCGAGATGAACAACAGCATTAGGAAATATCTAGAGTCCAAAAGGTACAAGACTGTGTACATAAAAATGCAAAGTGAGAACTGAACTATGAAGAACCGTCTAATTACTGAGCTTAAAACTCTCCTCCATGTGAGGAAGCTAAAGATTACGCTGTTGAGAAAGGAGATAATCCACGCTGCCGCTTTCATCAATTCACTTCTGAATTTTGGGTCAATTTTGGATGAATTTGGCATTTATAAAACTGTGTTTTGTTCAAAGCTGCTATATCAAAGAGCTTTTCATTTGCAACAGCGCTAAATACTATAGCAACAGTAGCTGAGGCTCATGGGTATTATAGTGTTTAGAGCCGTCCACCGGGCCGAACTGAAGGAAAAAGCAAGATTTCTCTTCAATAACATGATTTTGACATGATGACAAGCTTCAGAAGTCCACTACAGAAAATGTCACATGTCAAATGTTTACATCATATTCTATACATATGTGATTGGTGTTGGCAGCACTTTTTATAGTTACAATAAGTTTATTTGTAATTCTGTTAGTGGAGTTTAATAAGTCTGTTCATCGTCAGTAAACATCAACTTCCTTTATCTGTGAATGACTTTTTATTGTTAGATTTTCCAATTATTACTGTTTTTTTTTTTTGTGTGACCTCAGAAGAACAGAAATCTCAACATAACACAAGGGTTAAAATAAAGATTTGAAATGGGAGAACAGAAAGTAGTAACTCTATGACGTCTCTCAGAGCTTTTGGTGGATGCTGGGGTGGAGGTGGGCTTTTTGCAGCAGCAGCAAGTGTTAGCGGAGGGTGAAAAAGGTGCGTTAGATATATGTTGCAGTGAGAACAGCTTGCCATATGAGTGCAGTGGGTGACTCAAGTTGAGGCTTCGCTTCTTTTCCATAATTTGTCGTGTGAAGACTACAAAAGCCGTAGAATTCTTGGAGAGATGTCGGGAAGGGAGTGGGATGCAGGAAGCAGGAGGCAACGACGGCTGGTTTCTCTTCCTGCCTTCCAGTGTGCACATTTAGAAACTAGGTCATACAGTGTGTTTGTTTGTTTGAAGCATAGTGAGACTAAAGCCAGGTGTGATCAGAAACATCTCACAGGACATCACTTAGTATTCCCATGTTAATAGATGCACAGCTGCTTTACTGGCAGTTATCTTGTGTGTTTTAAAGAAGGAAATACTTTATCTGAGCTTCCTCCGTGTATGAATCTCTATAGTTTATCTGGATGAGTTTAAAAATGGCAAAAACACTGATAGAGAAATCTTCAGTCTTTCAGTTTTTAAAGCCTTCAGATTTAGTCCATATCCCTCGTTTAGCTGAAACGTTTTTGACAGACAGGTCGTCTAACTTGCACTAATACGGTGATCTCTGATCAAGTCAGTGTCCTTTTGAATATTTGTACATTGCTGTTAATTGAATTTTTAAACTCCAGAGTTCAAGCAGTCCTTGGGTGACAGAAGAGACTGAAGATGTAATTGATCTTTAAACCTCCTTTTCAAACACATCAAAGCCGGAGCTCTTCTGCCGAGTGGATCAGAGCGGTCTCTGGTTCACAGTTCAAAGACTCATGTGGCTCATGTTAATTTATGCATCCGTCTCTTTGCATGTGTACTAGATTTGGTGTGCTGAAGCCTCTCTTGACAGGCTGCCCTGCCCTGCTGAAGGCGCCTCAGGAGAGCTTCTTTTAAACTACTGCCTGAGACTTCACAGGGAAAATAGAACGGGGAGTGACCGGGAATAGTCATTAAGCGAGGTGTGGGAGTAGTAACGTATGTGCGCTGCTAGAATACTAAATATCGAGGGACGATCAGACAAATCTATTGCAGTTCTTTACAGCAAATGACAATGCTGCATATTTCAAAAGTGAATGCATGATAATGTTTTATATGGATGTCCCGTTTCAAAGGTTTTCTCAAAGAGGTCAAGAAATACAGCCTTTATAAAATAATACAGCCTTTATAAAATAATACAGCCTTTATTCAATTCTCCTCCACTCCAGAAAGCCTTCAACAATAAAAGAACGAGCGTGTATGTAACCGCAACATCCCCAGTTTGATTAACTGGTTGCATGTCATGTTTATTTTACTGAAATTTAAAAAAGCAAGAATATATTCATGTAATGTAGTTGATGCAAAAATACACTGATTCACATTTATTTTGTTAAGATTAGAGTGCAACATCTTAATGCTAGCATAACTGTTCACTCATAAATACATGGCATGCAGGGCTATCTCTGGCTAATATAGTCACAGTGTTTTATTTAAAGCTGCATTCATATATTTTTGGCCAAAAAACTGTGACACATATTATCATTATATAAAGTTACACATTCAGCAGACTAGGAGAAACATTTATATTCATTTGGAGTCGTGTTTCTGGCCACCAGAGAACAGTAAGTCCAACATTCACTCTCCTTTTAGCTCTGTTTTTGGTCTCCACCACCTGGTCAGGGAAATATGTGGCTCTATAGTTGCTAAAGGCTCCACTATGCTAACCAGCTAGTCGCTAAGTTGATAGTCGTTTAGTGCTGGGGCAGATAATGGATTCTTAACTGAAAACAGCTGCTTGATGCAGCTGGAAACAAGGTTGATGAAAGCTGAGTTTGCAGAGTTTGTTTCTATGATCAAACCTCTCACACCACAGTCATCGGATCCATTGGTAATATAGAAATACTGATTAATGCAGCTTTAAAGGGCATCTGAAACCTGGGATAAAGTAGTGCAGCTTTCCAGTTATAGAAACTGAAAATCTTGAATCCTGAAAATGTCAAAATTTTAATTGAGGGGTTTCTAATGTACCACAAATTCTGATCATTATATATATATATATATACACACATAAGGATCACAATCCAGTGTTTAGTTGAGTAAAATTCATTTTTAAACAGTAATAGGATTTGTTGAGTGCAGCAGTTTGGTGTAAATGTGCACAATCCAGACACAAGCTAGAGACCGAGTGCAACTGAAATCTGTTTCCAGCGATGAGACATCTACGATAGGAAATATATCAGTGTTCAGGTCTTTGAGGATGATTTATTTAAA
The DNA here is from genome assembly GCF_963924715.1 of Thunnus thynnus. Classification (NCBI taxonomy): domain Eukaryota; kingdom Metazoa; phylum Chordata; class Actinopteri; order Scombriformes; family Scombridae; genus Thunnus; species Thunnus thynnus. The sequence goes on from NC_089518.1 coordinate 8,048,576, forward strand.
AGAGAGACCAGAAGTAGTGTATTTTAGCAGCATGCACTATACATGCCACAGCAGACTACCTTTAGCACCGTGTCATCCATCTACTGTGTATTTCATCCGCTTCAGCCCAAATAATCTCATCTCCCACATTCAGGCACAATGCCTGTCAGCTGCTATTTTTCATCACTTCAGAGCCTTTTTGCAAAATTCCACCACACTAATACAAAAGCTGTTGTGTGTTTGATTTTTTCTGTGCAAGTTGTGCTTGTACCACATTCACATTTTGTATTCTCAGTGCATTCAATCATGATTCTCCTCGCAGTATGGAGACGCAGCAGCCAGCCACAGTGACAATACCAGCAGTGTTCAGCTGCATGTTCTACTGTAGTTTGGCTGACTTCTGCTGCTCTGACTCCTGTGCTCTTTGTCTACTTCATGTCTTCACTAATTGGTTTCCATTATCTTGGATGCATTGCAAAATGAGTTCGCCTATCAATGTTTTATGTGGTGTTTTGTTAGTGCTGCTGACCGTAGAGCAGTTGTCTCGGCTGGTGTGCAAGAGGAGGAGAGGAGTTCAACAGATATACAGTGTAACCTTACAGTACATCATCAAATATAATGACGCTCAGTCCATTTTTTCCACTAATTACCCTGCTGTGGTTTGTAGGTTTAATGGCATGTTCACTTGGGATTACAATTAGATTATAGTACTTGTTAATAGGTAGGTAATAGAAAAGAAGTTTACGCTAAGCTTTTAGATTTTGACTCGCTCCAGTGAGTATGGTACCAATATATAAGTTAAAGTTGTGTGATCAGGATGTAAACATTTAGCAGTTCAAAAGGTGTTTTAATAGAGCTGTGCAATAATTTGAATTTATTAAATTAATGACATTTTAACACCTTGCATTAACAAGCAACCTGCATCTGGTTATCCTGCCGTGATAAAGAAAAACACGTTAATATGCGACTGGATCAGATCTCCGCCGGGTGTAATCTGTACATCGTGACCACATTCTTAAGAAGAAATCCACCTAAATCTGCCTCTTCATGCCGGCGTAAGTAGTCACAGTAGCTGTAAGTCTTTTGTTGACGAGTCCACCACTCCTGCTGAGCTAATTGCATATTGAGATCCAATCACAGTGGCTAGAATCAAGATAAGGAGAGCACTTATGAGGCGTGATTACAAAGACCCGTGGATTGGATGTCATTATCCAGTTAATATTCAGATCACATGTTGCAGTTGAGGCCTAAAAGCCCAGAAAACATATTTTCACAGTCAGCTTCTTACTACGTGATCACACAGTTGTCCACCAAAGTTTCAACAACTTATTTCACTTGAGAGATCACTGTATTAGTGTTAATGCTCTTTTCACTAGTGTGAAGTGAGAAAAGAGGATATTGCATACGCTGATGCACCAATCAGGTCAGGCCACTGTCAATCAAATGTGATTAAACCACACCCCCGCAGTCCTGATGACCTGTTGTTATGTGCATTGTGAAGTATCGTATTAGAAAAGCTTAACGCCAAAATTTTGCAAAAAAGTTTTTACGCTCACTTGAGGTGGATTTTGGACATTTCGACAAAGAGTTTATGAGAGAAATAGGTCGAATAAATAATGACGTAAAGAGCATTTAACACACATGACTGATCAGCTGTTTGGCGTCTCCAGATAGCATGAAGCTAATATTAGCTGACCACTGAAGACCTCTCTCCATCTTTCTCTCGTCAAGGAAATATAACTATTTGTTTTGTTTCTACTCTGTTTATTGGCGGATGATTTAAGCCAATACCGCCATCTTCTGACAGAACTACGTGTTGTGTAGCCGAGTTTATCCGCTTCAAACCATCTGATGGAAACAAACCTAATTCATATTTTCCTTTTTGTGGCGATTCAAATGTTCGCTTAAAATTCTCCTGGCTAGTGAACTTTTAGAAAAGATTATTCAATGTTATAGAAAAATAGTTAAAGTCAAGTTTTCAGGGGCTTTAATTTACTCAAATTGCATTTTCAATAAATTGAATTAATCTCATATAAATTCAAAATATATAAAAAAAATCTAAGTCATAGAAATCAGACTTTGCTTAATTGAAATAAACAGATTAAAAATGAGCCGACTCGGGTAAGGAAACATGATCTTTGTATGTATAGTTGTTTTTTGTTGCTATTTTAGGTCTAAAGTCTCAGTAACACACTTCCTTTATAAGTAGAGGCTGTTGTTGAATTCAGGAGTCGTCCAGAAAGTATTTAAAGGAGCAGTTTGACATTTGGAGAAATACAGTTAGTTGCTCTCTGGTTGAGAGTTAGATGAGAAGATTGATACCAAATATGTCGATCTGTTCCTTTAAATGGTGCGATTGGTTACATAACAGTCACATGTTGCTGTTTTTTTATGTGAAAAACAAAACAACAAACTGATGAAATGGTCCTGAGACTTGTTGGCCTTTATTCTTACTTTTTACTGTCCTGTAAATATGATACTGGTCCTCTCTTCTCTCCCCCTGGATGTGAAACACTTTCTCATCATTGTCCTGGATGCTCTGTTTGCAGTATCTCCACATTCAGCAGTCCAATCAGGCTGTTGAATATGTATGAGGCGTTAGATGTGTTTCTGCACTTTCGTCTGGCGATATCATCTGCCCTCGAGGAAGCCTGGATAACTGTCTCATCTCCAGTTTTCCCCAGTTTCCAGCACTTGCGTGTTGTTTGTGTCATCCTGTCAGGCGTGCGTGTCATTCAGGGTGAATGTGCACTAAGACGTGTGCCTTCTGCATATCGAGTGGCTAGTTTAGAAATGATGTTGTTGCTGTCAGACAATGCTGGCCACGTTTCATCATCTCATTTTAAGAGAAAAACTAAGGCTCATATAGCAACGCTAGAGACTTGCAGACATGCAGATTGACACTGAAGTTATATGAACAGTGAAGTCTGGTGGTGGCTGCAGCTGAGAGCTGAGAGCTGAGTTTTAAAGGGCAGAAACCAGGAGCTGTGGTTAAAGTGACTTTTTGATTATATTCATTTGTGACATTTGTGATGTTAGAAAGTCAGCAGGCTGTCTAACTAGTACAGGACACCTCAGTAGTGCCTACAGGTGTTGACAGCTGACATTTTAATGCTACTCTCATTACTACTGATAGCATGAAAGTGACACATCACAATTATTTTCATTATCTGATTAATCTATCGATTATTTTCACGAGTCATCGATTAGTTGTATGGTCTATAATATGTTGACCACTGTTTCCCACATCTGAACGTGTCGTCTGCAAATATCTGTCCAGTCCCTGACCCAAAGATGTTTACTTTACTGTCATAGAGGAGTAATGAGACCTCGGAGGAATTTTTCTTCTTGAAATTACTCAAAATGATGAATTGATTATCAAAATAGTTGGCAATCAATCGATTAATTGACTAATCGTTGCAGCTCTACACATCACATATAAAACCTTTGATGTTATTTTAACTTTTCAAAATGTCCCTGTGATGGCCAGCCTGTTTCTCTGGTTTGTCCCGACTGATAAATGTTGTCCAGGAATCTGTTACTCATTGACTGTTATCTTATACAGACTACGTAACGTTAGCTAACATCACTGGCGGAGACACAATGCTACTGAATGCAGGTCGAGGTGAACAGCTTCTGAAGAAGAGGAGATGGTTTTAGGAGGCTGAGGATTCAACGTGTGATGCAATAGAAGCATTCAGGTCATTGACAAAGACTTTTTACTTCTTTATCTGTCTTTATCATTTAACATAGCGAAATATCACGGGAATTACTGCAGGAGCACTTGCAGTAGTGCTTGTACCACAGAACTTGAATGTCAGGGATGTATTACATAGTTTTTGGTAGGTTACTTTGTTTTTTAGTTTTGTCATAGAACAGGGTTGTCAACATCTTTTTATTTGTCGTACGTTTTGTTGATGAAATGTACACAGCTGGAAGGAGGAGCAGACCTGAGTCTAATGTTGCTAAGCTACCACTGAGCAGACTGTTTGTTGTCTCTCTGACTCACATACATTCACTTTCCTCGTTCATGCTGGCTACTGCTGTTCATTTTCCACACAGTCACTTCGTTTCTGCTGCCTGAAACATACAACACACTTTTCTAGAATGATGCACAAAACCTGGTGTAGATTCAAGCCTAAAAACACAGATATGCATACACAGCCTTTGGACAGATATATAAAAGCCTGTGTTGGCATAGTTTTGTGTTATACATCTCAGTCATCATGAAATTGTGCTCATGTGCGTGTTGATTGATGACACATAGCTCAAAACTACTATTCACAGTGCTGAAAATATGAAATGTGTCCCAGTGTACAGTATATCAAAGCTAAGTTTAGCCCATAAAAGGCTGTTTCAGTTAACAAAAGAGATTATTTCTACTTCCACAGAAGATCTGCCTCTAAGAACTGATTCATGTGATTAAAACATTTAACCACTTTTACGCTTTTTCATCCATTGAAGGTGTTATTCATTCTGCATATTATTACCTTTCTGTTGCTATTCATCACATAATTGCCTCCCATAAAGAGAATGAAAACAGGTTTTAACAATAATAATCAGACTGTATAATGTCTGCTTGATACTGAACAAGAGTACTGGCAGCTGGAAAACACCTAGACAGTCACTGACAGACAGTCACTGACAGACAATCATTGACAGACAGTCATTGACAGACAATCACTGACAGACAGTCACTGACTGACAGTCACTGACAGACAATCATTGACAGACAGTCATTGACAGACAGTCACTGACAGACAATCATTGACAGACAATCACTGACAGACAGTCACTGACAGTCACTGACAGACAGTCACTGACAGTCACTGACAGACAGTCACTAACAGACAGTCATTGACAGACAATCACTGACAGACAGTCACTGACAGTCACTGACAGACAGTCACTGACAGACAGTCATTGACAGACAATCACTGACAGACAGTCACTGACAGTCACTGACAGACAGTCACTGACAGTCACTGACAGACAATCACTGACAGACAGTCACTAACAGACAGTCATTGACAGACAATCACTGACAGACAGTCACTGACAGTCACTGACAGACAGTCACTGACAGACAGTCACTGACAGACACTCATTGACAGACAATCACTGACAGACAGTCACCGACAGTCACTAACAGACAGTCATTGACAGACAGTCACTGACAGACAGTCATTGACAGACAATCACTGACAGACAGTCACTGACAGTCACTGACAGACAGTCATTGACAGACAATCACTGACAGACAGTCATGACAGACAGTCATTGACAGACAATCACTGACAGACAGTCATTGACAGACAGTCATTGACAGACAGTCACTGACAGACAGTCATTGACAGACAATCACTGACAGTCACTGACAGACAGTCACTGACAGTCACTGACAGACAGTCACTGACAGACAGTCATTGACAGACAATCATTGACAGACAGTCATTGACAGACAGTCATTGACAGACAATCACTGACAGACAGTCACTGACAGTCACTGACAGACAGTCACTGACAGACAGTCATTGACAGACAGTCATTGACAGACAGTCATTGACAGACAATCATTGACAGACAGTCATTGACAGACAGTCATTGACAGACAATCACTGACAGACAGTCACTGACAGTCACTGACAGACAGTCACTGACAGACAGTCATTGACAGACAGTCACTGACAGACAATCACTGACAGTCATTGACAGACAATCGCTGACAGACAGTCACTGACAGTCACTGACAGACAGTCACTGACAGACAGTCACTGACAGACAGTTGTTCTCTCCTGTGGTATTTCTGGTTCTATCAGTTATGATAACATTCTACTAACCATGTTAAATATTGGGATCTTGGGACGTGACGACACTGAAGAAAAGACAAGATGGGGCAAGAAATATGAACATTCAGAGAGGTTGTAAACAAACTCCCGGGTTAATCAGACTAATTTAGAAGAGAACGTGAGGATGACTGGTAAAAGTATTACCCAAACTGGATTATTAGTCTGGATTATTACTGATATTTTAGGGCATTTTTGTCCACATGTACCTTTGACTTCTGACTGGACGTTTGTGTTGTTCATATCCTGTTTCACTGTCTGACCAATCCTTGATTCACACCTAAAAACTAATCACTTATTCCTTGATTCCCCGTTGCCCAATTTAACTCCAAACTGCACTGAGATTTGTGAACAAGTTGAAATATTCTGCATGTAAACAGACAAACCATATCCAGAATGGACGCGCACATACAGTAGGTAGGTATCTGCCAACATTTCTCAGCTTTCTATTTTTTTCCAGTATGACCTCAGAAGGCCTGTGAGTTAACATTTTATAAACCCTGAGCTTCTACACCCCCTCCACTCACATGGTTCCAGCATGTGGGCGTAGGAGAGTGTGTCAGCTATCGACGAGCTAATCTGCATTTTCCATGCCCGCTCTGTTTGACCTTTACAAATATTGATTTGTGAAGGAGAGGATTAGTGAAGCACAGTAGCTCAGTCAGTACTAGTGGTTGGCCTCTGATTCAGATTACATCTCTGGACCCGACACACACAGAGGATGAGGAGAGGAGAGCTCTTTTTAAATTTAGAGATGAACCCTTTAAACTTACATTTCCCCAGTGTATCACTTTCACTAGCACTCGGCAAACATGTGACAGCTCATTTGTAAACACACCAACTGATCTGATTAAAGGAGAGCACATGCACTAATATATATATATATAATTCAGTGAATGTATACTGACGCAGGTGTTTGATATTTCCTGAAGGGCAAAGTTGCACTGCTGGCGGTTTCTGTGCAGCCCTGCTTGGTCCCGGCTGCACTGTGTCACAAGCTGAACGTGTTTGCCAGATAAAGAAAGAAACTAATTTCCATGATCCCTTCTTAATTACTTGTCATGCATCATTAGCCCATTGAGGTTTCGTAATAGTTGCGGCAGGTTAGAGTTTATAGATGCTCCTGTCTGCGTCTGCATGAGTGATGTCCACGCTGTCGCCATCCATCATCTGCTGTCATCTTCATAGGCTTTGTAGTTAATGGGATGGAAATATTAACCATTTGCTGCTGACAAAAAATAATCTACAGTCCTGAAATGAGACTGAATCATCACAGCGGCTGCTGATAATTGGAGAGGCTGAAAAGTGCAGTTCCAATGAGCCTTTGGTGTGATCAGTGAGGAACGGAGAACATAATCAAGAGTAAAGCTACTTATGAAGGTCCTTCTCATTAAATTAAAACGGAAAAAGACAAACGTGACCTCTTCAGGAGTCTGTCTCCATGCCATGTACTAATAACACACACACAAAAGGAAGGTAATTAAAATGCTTCCAAACGTGTTGGCACAAGGAGAAGTGGCCCAAAGCTTCTTGTGCAAGCAAAAACTGAACCGCTGAGATGCTTAGCCCTTTTTATTTAGTTCACTCTAATGCGTCGGCATTTACACAGTTTAATTATGAGTCTGTCTCACTGGGAAACAGTGGAGCGAAGGAGGGGTTATTAATAGAAATAGTCCTGAGAGATCAGTTGTTAGTCCACCCTTTAAAAAACGGCGCTGGTGAGTGGAGAAAGAGAGAGATAGGTGAAACGGCCCTTTCGGCTCTCAAAAGATGATTAAACAAGTTGGAAACAGCCTGGAATCTTTCTGACAGGAAGGCGATTAGCCGATGGGGCATGTCAAATTAAAAGAGCGTGAGATGCAGATTCCACTCGCACTTAGATTGAATTCTTTCACAGTTTCGGCATGACTCAGCTCATAATCCCAGGCAGGATTTTAATTTCAATATAACACCCCCCTCTTCTTCCCCACATGTGCCTCCAGCCCTACGAGGCACACATTCAAAACAACAAGCTGCGTTTTCAACATTGTGACTCTTGCCGTCGGTGGTGTGTTCAACTTGTTTTGTTGCATGCTATAATAATTTTGTGCTTTATGGTTGCTGTGACATTAGTGCAGTGCATGGATACAGAGGATGTGCAGTTTCCTTACTAAAAGCATTTAGTAAGGAAACTGCAGTCATTAACATTAGAGATGGAGGTTTGACTCTTATTCTGACTTGTGCTTTTATGAGTCAGTTTTCAAGTCTCCAAGTCAGTCACCAGAGCCCAGAGAATCCCCCAGCAGTGAACCAACACTCATCTACTGATTACAGCCTGCAAACAAATAATTAAATCTCATGAAATATTTCTCTTGAATAATGTTGGTGATTTGATGTTTCAGTGCTTGAATTAATAGGCTGATTTTACAGACTCAATCAGAAGTGAGTTGCAGTAGTAAACTACTAAAAAACGACAATTTAAAACGGTTATTGACTGCGGCGTGGAACTTCTAGGTTAGTGAGTGATTTGTGCAGCCGAGTTAAACCTTCAGCTCCTGGCTGGGAGAGGTCTAGGTTAATACAGTAATATGCTTGATACATCTCCACAAACACAGTTAATATAAGAGTTGCAGGATAGTGAGACGTTGTCTCGTCTCGTCTTTGCAGTTTGCGCTAGCTAGCTAGCAAGTCAGACAGGTGAGTTGGTGAACGAGTTAGTGGAGATGAGGACCTGTCACTCCTGAGTCAGTAAAAAGAGTTGCACATTTCAAACGTTTTGTTCATGACTTGCACATCACTAATTAACATATCTTACAGGACTTGATCAGGTTATTTTGAGGCTTGCGAGGGACTTTGATTTTTTGGTTGAGTTTGTTTCTTTAGGGACAGATTTGGACTTCATGGAGTCTTATCTTCACCACAAGGTTGCCAGGAAATCACTGAACCCCAGAGTTGTCGTTTTCACACTTGGATTTTTGTACGGATTAAATAGATAAGATATAACAGTTAGCTTAGCTGTAAAGCTGTAGCTTCATATTTAGCATACTGTAAAGACATGAGAGTGGTATCAATCCTTTCATCCAACTCTTGGCAACAGAGTGAATTGTGTATTTGTAGTAGATGTTTAACTCCTGGACAGATGTGAGGCCACATCCAGCTCTCCAGTCAAATAAAGATGAAAGCACAATACTCAGACCAGCCGGGTAAAATATAAAGTTCCAATGTAAAAACAGGCAGAAGTCTGGCAGGGAATGAATGTAAATGGACTGGTTATATATGAAGTATGAACAGATGTGCAGGTGGGTGCGGAGGACAGGTGATGGGGAATGGCGGGAGCACAGGGGTTACTGCAGGGCAAGTGGTGGCAGGATCTGAAATGACAGGAAAGTTAGTATACAGAACAACCTGGAGTAAAACATGTGTATAAGAATATGAGGCCAAGAGTAAGGAAAATCATGTAACCATTAATATATTTTATGGGCTTTGATGGAGTTATTTTGGAGGTTTTGCGAGGGATGTATTTTGTTCCATAGTGCATAAGAGGGAAGCGGTCCACACTTTATATTGCAGTGCTCACACTCTGTTTTCATCAGTCCAACATTCATGAGAAATCATCATGAAATCCACTGATGGAAAGAACAAAAGCTTTTTAAGCTCTGGGGAATAGGAATGAGATATAATATTAGGAGCTGTCAGAAGGAAAATCAGTGGAGTGAAAAGTCCTCAGGCATGGCGGGGAGACATTGTGCCGAATCACCCACAGAATCATAATATATTTACTCTTTACATGTGTGTCTGCTAGTGCTCCATTTCCCTTCAAACATCCGAAACCTTTTTCTGGAATGTAACTCTGGCTTTTATGGTATGGTCATGGATAGAGAGATATACGCAGACCTGTAAGAGAGTATCGTCCGTGCATTGACATGATTGCTCTGCAGGTGACATTTTCAGTGATGTAAAACTACAAGTGAGGCAGCCTGAACATCCGTATGATGCCACTTCTTTGGAAGCCAGTGAAATAGCCACATTTGTGCTTTCTAATATGGGATGTTGCATAAGGCCGACGGGCCTGTTCTCTTTGATCTCAGAGGGTTTTGTTCAAGGTACTGTGTTTTTAGTGGGAGTTTGAGAATTGACTGCATGGCCTACTTTCGTGACAGCGCCCTGTCAAGCATCTCGGGGTTTGCTCCTTACATTGTCTACTGATCTCTGCCCAACAATCCTCCGCCTACTGCCAGGAGGTTTTGTCTCATGTGAGAAAAGCCCTATCAGCTTCCAGCGCGCTGTCTTAGTGTGGAGAGGGTTGAACTTCACAAAAAGGCCCCAAAAAAGATCATGAATCCATCTAGTAGTCATATGAGGTTTCAGATTTGTTGTAAAAGCAATGAGGTTGTGAGGTTGCTGTTTATTCATATCAGACTGTCAGCAGTGATGAATGAAGTTGGTTCCTGTCCTGAGAACAAACTGAACTCCTGCTGTGATTTATACTCTGGTTGCGGTTGCTTGTGTTGGTTCAGTATGAGCCAGCAGAAGTAAGGACTGGTTGGCAGGTATTAACGTGACAAATGCAAGACAACAGTGGAAATTATTTGAAATGAGAGGTGTTGGGCTAATATATACGGCTTCTCCCAATGCTACTGATGGGACAAATGCAGGTTCTGGTGATGTATGGGTCTATTCCAAGCTCAGCTCAGCAGGAGCATGGATGCTCCTTTCCCCCGCCGCTTCTATTAGTCCTCCACCGTTTCTCATTCTATGTATACAGACATCTTATGAATTCATGATTCAGTGTGAAAAGTGTTTTGCAGAACAAGTTATTTAGTCTTGTGTTCTTTCTGCAAGTCCTATGTTTTTTAAAGCTTACTGTGAAACCCGTTTTAAACTGTAATACAGCAGGAAATCCAGTCCAGTGTTTCCTGGAGATGCTGCACCTCTTCACACGTTCACAACTCCTGACTTTTGAAAATAAGTCCTATGAATATGCAGAAGTATTTCTCTTAAAGTAGACAGACTTCGGTGTGCAAAATGGAAAAAACTTCTTGTAAAAGAAAATATACCCACATCACCAGATTGTGCTGCGTGAGAGTTAACCTGCTGACTCATGGTTAAGATAACATTCTCTCGTGCAGTATTTAAAACAGACCTCTTAACAAAAACATGCTGAAAAATGTCTGAACCAACAGTAGATGTGGATCAATATTTTATTGAACAATGAGTTAGCATGTGGTTGCTAACCTTAGTGACGATGTCAGCACTCTGTGTAAGTGCTTCAAAAAGTGGTTTGATTGTATAAAGCTTTTTAATGAAAATCAGCAATGCTGTAGAAAGTTTTCACTTCTGGTTTGCTGTAACACTAGCTGACCACAGTTACATGAAAAATATAATTAATTCATTAGTGTTATCTCATTTGGAGTATTGTTCAGTCACATGGTCTGCTGCAAATAAGAAAGACCTTAACAGACGTCACCTAGTTCAAAACAAGGCCTCTAAGAAGTAAAGCGAACAAGCTCTCAAGGAGGCAGGGATCATTTCATTGGTCAACACTAAACCTGGCCTTCTATTGGTTGGGGGATTTTGACAGCGTTGTTGCACAAAAAATCCAAGAGCAGAGGAGAAATCCGAGAGCAGAAGTTTCACGAGCGCGCAGAAGAAGAGCTGAAGCTGGAGCAGCAAATCTGTGCAAACAACATTATATTTGAGTGCAAGCACACAGTTTGAGCAGAAACAGAGCAAATCTGAGCTAAGCAGAGGCTATTTGAGTGCGAGGGCAGGGTTTTGATATACCACGCTCTTGAATAAAGATAGGGAAATAGCTCCATAACGCTGTGACATAAGCTAATAGTGATCCAAATAAATAAATATATAAACAGTTTTAATAGCCCAGCAAAGGAGAACGCACCAGGAAACAGCGACGCTACTGTCTAATAGGGGTGCGCCCGAATACAAATGCGTTATTTGGCAAAGCACAAATAATGGGGTTTTTTGTTTTGTTTTTTTTACGAATATTTGTTTCATACATATTATTCAAAAAATCATTTGTTTTCAAGAAGAAAAACAAAACATGTCAGATACCAGCGCGCAGGTTAGTTACATCACTATCTCAGTGTCTCTCCTCTGCTCCGCTGTGACGTCTATCAGCAGGTCTCAACGAGGGGAGTCACATCCACCTGCTACATGACGCACATTTCCTAATCTGGACATCAGTCCTGGAGTTGGGGGTGTTCCCCAGAGATAAAGCTGAACTACTGACACATGCAAACTGCTCCTAAAGGACTCTCCATAACCTGTTGTTCCTCTTCTCCTTTCACAAAGTTAGGTTGTAAAAAATAGGCAATAAATGAAAAGTGCAAAGCAAGAATCACCTTTGAAGTTCTTCTACATGTTACACACTGTGCTGTCTGTGTGTTATGGGTGTATAAATAGGTAGAGGTCTGTCTGCAATGAGGTGATGAGTAAAGTTTTATCTCAGTAGTCAGCGCAGTCGTCTATGATCTACAGTTTGAGACCCGGTGTGTGGACCTCCTTCATAAGGTAGTTTATTCATGAACACTTATTGCAACACTTTAATTTTCTAAAATTAAAAGTGTAATAAAAACAAAAACAGGATTTTTAAGCCTCTTTCCACTTTTACTTGAGTATAAAATACAAATACTGGAGTCTCTGCACATCCCTACTGCCTATTAGATACAAGTTTCTAGTCTACTGCTTGACCACAAATGTTGAACCAATCAGTTTAATGTAATGACACACTTGCAGGTTGCTAAGCAAGAGCAGAAAGCAGGTCAACGTGGGGCTGCTGCACACCACAGCATAGCTACAGCATGCCATACGGTACATTTCTGAAGGGCTTCAGAAACCAGATACCATGAAGGATGGTGTCATTATTTTCTTCTTTGTATCTCATTTTGTTTTTAAGACACAATTAATAAATGAATTGAATAAATATGCCGTACCAAAGAGCCACAGTGTGGGTACCTTATGATCCTGACATGGTGTCACAACTTGCCGCGTCAGTTTGGGAATGTAATTAGCCTGAAGTCACGCGAACATAGACTAAACCCATCTATGTGTGGTGCACATATTCATATGTTTTAACTTTAAAAAATAGTTGAATCTTATTTAAACGGTAATGTTCTTTAAACTAATAGATGTTCACATCAATAGATCAATAGAAGAAGCCAAATACAAAGAAAACAAAGGTTGAAGTATTTAATTTAAAGATTGAAGAAGCTAATATGGGTAAATGGATGCACTGCATGTAAAAGGTCGAGCTTTCATGTATTAACCTTTATTTTTTTAAGTGCTCACTTGAGAGCTGCACTGTAAAGGCTGGTCTCTTCACTGCTGTGTTCGGAAGCAGCCAATTAATGGAAATCAGTAGCGGCGTACTGATGCCTTTTACCAGGTAAATGTGCTGCTGATGTTAGGCAACAGTTGAACAATTATCTGTGCTCTGCTGCTGTGTTGAAAAGCTTTACCAGAACTTTCCTTTATTCTCTGCTGGAAGCGTCAAATCCTTGGAGGTCTGTTTGAGTAAACACACTGTAATCCCACCACAAAACCCTGCATAAGCCTGCTGTTTTGATGTAAACGAGCGATGATTCATGAGATAATGCCTGTTGGAGTGTGGACAGCGGTGCTTTTCCCAGGATTGCATGTGATGGAGAACTTTGTTATAGACCGGGGGGGGGGGTAACAGCACAGAGCCTGGGGCTAACTAGTATGCACAGAAACCCTCTGCCTAAATCATTGAGGGGCAGCTGAGTACGACAGCTCAGCCCAGGTCTGGCATGTCTCAGAGCTCACCTGACCTCTGTCATAACTGTTTTTGTCTGGCTCTCTATAATTAGAGGGCTCATCGAGGCTGCCGGCACATAGCCACTGGTCCAGTCCAAGTCACACAACACTCCAGGCTGTGTTTGGGTAAAAGGCTCCAAAAACGACCAGGGGGTAGCGAGGTGCATCAGAGTTGTATAACAGCCGTCAACACGAGGCAGTTCGGATGCTATGATGAGCGGAGACGGTGCTAATAATGGAGCTGGGCTGGTCCTTCCAGGCACATGACAGGCAAACCTTTGAAGTTGGAATGAAGATGAACTGCTTTGATTACATTTTTATAAAAAGGGCAAGTCAAGTTTAAAGCTGGTAAGGTTGTTTCACCCAAAGGAACCTAAAACCATGTTTTCTTAAAGCTGTAACACTAATCAGTGTTTGACTGACAAACCCACAGATCTGATCACCAGACACCTGCTCTACACTAGCATCCAGCTGCTGAACACATAGATTTTCTCAGGAGTTGGTTGAGAGGGAAAGAATATTGGACTTCATTTTCTGAGTTTGCCAGAAACCAGACTCCAGATGAATGCTAATGTTGTCGTGTGTCTGCTGGCAACTGTTTACAAAAGCAGCTTACGCTGTAAATACGGCCTACAAGCCCACATGCCATATTTAAAGCAATTTTGTAGACTGATGTGACATGATAAGCACCCCCCCCCCCCACACACACAACTTAAAATGAACTTTTTCACATTGTTTCATAGTTTATTGAAGTGATTTCATTTTGCTTGTGCACAAGAGACAAAGATAGAGAGAATACATTTATTACAATTATCTGAGTAGGCGGAACAAGTCGAGCATTTAATCTTTCTCTGCCTGTTCTACATTGTGCTGCTGCAGCCTTTAGGTTAATCTGACAGCAGTTATTTAGACTTGTGATGTGAAGATCTGAGTTCTGACTGAGATTGAGCTGTGTATGTCAGCCATATGCCTCTTTGTGGTCATTTATGTAGCATATACATTGTGTTTGACATTATGACCTTCTACAACAGCAAGTTAGCTCATTTGCATATATATATACAGGCCTTTCAACATATTCGTTTCAGTTTGACATGTCACTCCAGGACTCACACAGTGTTACTGCACTATTAACACACTGTGTGCACAAAGACACAAAGACGGTGTCGCTAAACTAAAGTGGTTTTGCTGTTTTCAAGGTACGCCTGCAGTACCACAACGTTTTTTTGAAATATGAGATAAAAGATAGAAGATATTGTTTTGGAAGCTAATGCTCAATGAACACAAGGAAGAGGATGCAGCCAAGCTCGTTTATAAAAAAGTGGACAACCAACTCTGCTGGTAAAGCTTAAAATAAATGTTGCTGCAGTAGATCTCATCAATGAGAGATGTGTACTGAATAATTATGAGCATTAGTATATACGTACTGTACCGGGCAGTCTCTCAACCAGCTGAGTGAGCTGCTGGCTGTGGTCTCTGAGGGGGAAACAAGGCCCCTGTGATCTGATAAGAACGGTTGTAAGCTGGGCTGATAACACCTCTCGTGCATAGTGGACGTGCCCTGGATCTGATGTCCCTGGCTGGCCTCGTCCACATTTCCCCCACGTCTCCAGAAAGATTTACCGACTGATGATGGTTGTATTATCAGTAATAATAATAATAAATGATCAGGTGATTGATATTTTTGTCAACAGCCTCGGCTTTTAACATACAACAGTCAATAATTCATTCATGTAGCACCACAGAATGTTAAGCGTATGTGCCGGGAAAGCTCCAGCAGTCTGTAAAGAATAACAGGGTCATTTAAAACATGACACGGTGCTTCTAAGTGTACATGATGATAGTGTTTGGAATTTCAGCCCAGTTGCATCCAGTGTTTATTTGGTTTTTTTTCATTATTTTCAGCACATTACATTTTTATTGCTTCATATTCTTACAGGTGAATATGTTCACTTCAAGGATCTGCATTCTGCTGCTGGCAGCTTCTGAGTCGCTGCAGTGGAGCAGTGTAGGGTGAAGTTCTTTACTCAAGAGTACCTGGCTGGCAACTGTTTAGAGTTTCCTGCTACACTGCTGCCTCCCCCACACATCATTTATACTACTGAAGATCAGTTTTTATATGTGAGAAGGGTCAGTTTTGTATTATTTCCTCTGTAGTCTTTCATCCAGTTCTACTATGATACACACTGTGCCCACATGGTCTCAGTAGAGCTGGTTTTTGGCAGTGGTGTTGCAGCTGGGTTGTGGATAGCGGGGAGTGTTTGTGCCCCGTCCTCTGCAGTGACCACCCCGGCCCCGAGGAGGGGGACGTCTGAACCATACAAGCGTTGATCAGCTCACTGATGTGGTGATAATGCAGTATGGATTTTTCGTCAGCTCTGATTATGTGAAGCGAGCTCTTAGCTTCCATCTCATACGATGTCGTCCCACTGAGGGCCTGTTTCGATATGGTTTAGTTACATTCCCAGTCTGTGGTCATTCTTCTCATCAGAGTCTTCAGACAAACCCATCAGCTGAAACATGCCTGTACAAGGCGACCTGCAGCATGCAGAGATACACTGTGTGCTAGTAACATCAGTCCTCCATTAGTCAGTATCTAATGATACATGTGTCTGCTCACTGATCTACCTGCACAGACCGTCTGGTCTGCTGGTTTCCTGTCACCTGCGTGTCTGGATTAATACTGTATAAAGTGTTTTAAATGCTTCCTTCATCCAGTCCATTAGCTTCCATTCGTTTTACTATGGCATGAAAATTCAATCTGCAAAGACTTGTATGTTGAACAGAAAATAATACAACATAATAAACATCATTTTGACTTGCAGTCATTGCACAGTGGTGCAGTTTGAGTTTTAAAAATACGGCAATGTGGCACATTTAAATGTAGGAACCTATTTAAGCTTTTAAATGACAAATATCTCAAATCTACAGATGGATTTGTGCAGAATTTTGTACAGACATCTATGTTCTGTTGGATAGATAGACAGAAATTTTGGCACAGAAATTGGTGACTTTCACGATCCTCTGACTTTTCATTTTGCACCATCATCAGGTTACAATTTCTATTAGTTCAAAACTTTGGTTTATGACCAAATACATACAGATCTAATGACATTCTCATCTTCCTCCACTAATTAGCAAATGTTAAACCTGCAACTGATTTTTTGGCCAGTTGAGGGCAGTGAAAACACAAACTCATGTCATCACCTTTGAAGTTAATATGTTGAACTTGTTAGCAAGCAGTTGCTTCTTTACACATCCAGCAGTTATGGAGCAACATTATTGGAGTCATCATGTAATGATTATCAGTAATATTCAGTCTCTTTTAGCTCTGTTTTTGGTCTCCACCAGCTCCTGAGGGAAATATCTGGCTCTTTAGCTGCTAAATGTTCACCAGCTAGTCTACAGCTAACTGTGTCTGTTTGCTGTTTGGTGCTGAGCAGGTAGTGCACAGTTGGTTTTTACAGCTTTTTCTCTAAAAACAGCTGCCTGCTGTGGCCCAAAACAACATTAATAGAGCAGTGAGAGTGAACAAAACAGTAAAGTTTCAGCTAAACAATGAGCTGAAACTCACTATAAAGCTCAATAAAGCTGAGAGGACTCACTGATAATTCTCTGTAGGTTCATCACTACGAGCAACACCTCTCACATTACACATTAGTTGATGCATTGTTAATGTAAAAAATATCCATTGTAGCAACTTTAAATGTTAGCATGCAAACAAGGTGACTTTAGCATTTATCTCAAAGCACCTCAGTGCCCACATACAGCCTCTCAGAGTTGCTAGCATTGCGTAGACTCTCAGTCTTGTTAATACAAGAAGCTGCCATATTATCTGGACCACCACCAGGACCTGAGCACACCACCCTCAGTCTGCACAGTCACCATATTTAAAATAACTTATTGGGATCTTTCTGCCTTTTGTAATCATCACATCTAACTCAAGCTTATGTCACACACACAAGCTATTTTTAGTATGTACACAGGGTTCAAGTATATATCAGTAGTTCTCAGCTTGTTTTGCAGTTTGGAAAGATGCATTCATTTGGTGAGGTACAGTGGGAGGAGGCAACAGGGGACATGCTGGCAGATACCAGAGCCAGGATAGAAACTCCCACGTGAAAGACAAACTCCTTCCAAAAGCACACTTTCATCAAATTTTCAAATGAACCAGTGATAGAGCAAACTAATCATAACGTGTGTCCATAACTTATTTTTCTACCAAAATAGAGACCAGTTAAACAAGGACACCATACGGTTGTACAGTAATAGTGTTGTTGTGTTGCTTTACTGTAAAACAGCACAGTTTAAAATACTGTGATTCCAACAGGGATGAAAATCATCTTTAGCAAAGTAGCTGAAACTGCTCCAAAGGAACTCTTCCCTGTAACAGATGTGGCCTAGATGTTTTGTGTAGTCTCCTCTGTAGGATGTTGAAGACTCTTCTGGGAAGTTTCCTCCTCTCTTGATCCCAGCTCATCCCAGAAAAAAACAGGAGCACTGGACCATCCTCAACGATGGCAGAGCCAGTCAAGTTCTGGATCCAGGAATATTGAGGATTTAGGAGTGATGAGTTATCAGATAAGGGGATTGGCATGCACGCTACGACTGCTCATTGTGATCTTTCGTCTTGGGATGAAAAATATATCACTTAATGTACAGCAGTTAGTCCGTGACCCACTAGACTCTGTGTTCTGTGTGATGTATTAACATCGCCTTGCCTCTGGGCAGAGTGCAAAACTAATTGCAGTTGCATATGCAGCTGACCTCATTCGGTCAGTAAGAAGTTATGCAAAAAAATGAAAAATAGTATATAATTATAATATTTAAATGAAAAGAATTTGCATATAAGTAGAATTTCAAAAGTGCAAATATAAAGGCCAATGTGCACAGCACAGTAGCCCAGTTACAGTTACCAGTAATGTATCTTTGTAAGCAAGTGAAAATTTCTATCCAGCTTGGAACCGGAAGTGTTTGCGATGTACAAACTCTAGAAGCTATCTGCTGGAAAGAAGAGACACATCGGGGTGACAGAACATATCATGATGTGTTCAGGTACCAGAAGTGCCGTTGATTCCAGTTAAATGATTTCAGGCCACAGATGATGATGTCCTCACTGGAAACAGATGTTAAACTTTGGTTGATTGTCTTGTTCCTGCTCCATGAACGGCAAACTCGTCATTATCTCTAATCACATGACAAAAGAGATCTGAGAATCGTATTTTTAGCACAAGAACAAACAGTTTGAACTGTACAAAGCATTATATAAAGAAGAAGCCCTGATATTTATTTTATGCTGACTGTTTAGTGGTAAGTAGGGGAGAAAATTATCATTTCAAATGCTCAGTTTTTGTCTTCTCTCTTCACAGGGAGTTTGAAACATTTCTGCTCCTGCAGTGGCCATGTTATATTCAAAGAGTAATGCAAAATGAATAGGACCACTTTACATTCCCAAAATACATAAGTAACAGGACTGGTCTTTATTTTATAATAGCAGAATAGGCTTTGTTCTTGTTCATTTGAGCTAAAAGTGTCATCATCATTTTTATGTAAGTATTGCAAATTATTTATTTAAAGGTGCAGTGTGCAGGATCTAGTGGCATCTAGAGGTGAGGTTGCAGATTGCAGCCGACTAAATATCCCTCCGCCTCCCCTTCCAAGTGTGTAGGAGAACCTACCCTCTCTAGAGCCAGTGTTTGGTTTGTCCTTTCTAGGCTACTGTAGAAACATGGCGGTGCAACATGGCGGCCTCCGTGGAAGAGGACCCGCTCCCTATGTAGATATAAAGGCTCATTCTAAGGTATTATACACTGATTAAAACATACTTATGAATATTATATTCTATCTCTGCCAAGTCTGTTCTGCTAGATGCCACTAAACTCTACACACTGCACCTTTAAAACAAAGCGGATCAAAACAGAGCAGCTTTTAATGAAAGATATACCGAGTGAACGACCATTTATCCTTTACGCTTTCAGAGCTTGATCTTTTTTTCCTTCTTGAAAAAGCAGCTGAGCTCATGTTGCCGAATCTCTGCCAGGAAACCAGACAGGCAAGACAAATAGATCCCTGCAGCCGCGCTCTCACCCCCTGACCAGGCGGGATGAGTTTGCCTGTCATGCCCTTGTGAGGAGAAGCCGGTGGCTGTCCTTCTGCCTGACAGACAAATGCGCCAGCCACCTGTCCACGCTGCAACACGCCTCACTTGTAACTATAAACTCTCTTCCTATCTCTATTGGAGAGCATGGTCTTTCAGTTTGAGAGCATGATTCACTGATTTCACATGCACATTTTGTAATTCTTTCCCTCAAAGCCCTGCCCTTGTACGTAAATAGCCCCTGCTTGCACTTAGAGTTGCTGCTCGTAGTGTATGCTTGTACTCAGACATAT
Organism: Thunnus thynnus; assembly: GCF_963924715.1. Lineage (NCBI taxonomy): Eukaryota > Metazoa > Chordata > Actinopteri > Scombriformes > Scombridae > Thunnus > Thunnus thynnus. The sequence continues at coordinate 8,068,564 of NC_089518.1, forward strand.
TGTTGCTCGCCCGGACTTCCTGTTCCAGCGTCAGCCTTCTCCTCACACTCAGGCTGTTTCTGTGAAACATCTGCTCTTTGATTTCTGCTCTGCTCCCCAATTTTTTGTGCAACAACCCTGTCAACATCCCCTGACCAAAAGAATGCCAGATGTAGTGTTGACCAGTGAAGTGATCCCTGCCTCCTCGTGGGCACGTTCGTTTTACTTGTGAGAACGTCCCGTACGGGCGGGTACTCTTTAACCAGGTTCATGCACTCCCGTCCTCCAGGGTTTTATTAAATATACTTCCTTTGCTTTCTTGTGCGACTATAAAAGGACAGTTCATGTATATAGCAGCACCTGTACTTATATAATAGTAGCTGTATGGCAGACCGTCGGTGTGCTGGAGGAGAAAACGACGTCCCCTTCATGACTCACGAGTCTCGCTGATCACCAAAGTCAAGGACCTCAAGTAAGTTTATTGTTTTAATGGTGCTGTTACTTCCTTCAGATTGAATATTTGTCATATTTGCGGCACAAGATACATCCATGATGATATGTTTGGCTTTCGAATGTTGTATGTTACGTGAACACTGTTGCTAGGCAACTAAAAAAAATGGACACCGCTGTATTTCTTTTTTTTAAATCTATATTTCATTGTTTAGGAACGCTAGCTAACACATGAAGACTTCAGTGAGCTATGAGCAGTGGTGAGGTCGTGTATTGTGTAGTTATATTGACTGTTGTCTTAATGTGTTAGCTAGCATTAGCTACTGCTGCTGTTGGTACTTTTCCCATTCCTAAACAATGGAATACAAGTTTTAAAAAAAAGAAACGCGGCAGCATCCTTTTATTTCAAAAGTCGCACAAGAAAGCAAGAGAGGTACATTTAATGAAGCCTTGGAGGGCGGGAGCAGATGAACCTGGTTAAAGAGTAACCACCCGTACGGGACGCTCTAAGAAGTAAAGCACACGCGCCCACAGAGAGGCAGGGATCATTTCATTGGTCAACACTACACCTGGCATGTTGCACAAAAAGTCAGAGAGCAAAAATTTGAGAGCAGATGTTTGATGAGATGCACAGACGCAGCCTGAGAGAGAAGAGCTGAAGCTGCAGCAGCAAATCTGTGCAAGCAACAATATATCTGAGCTGTTTAAATGTGAGGGCAGAGGTTTGAGGGAAAGAATTACAACACTCTTGAATAAAGATAGGAAATAATACCCCTGGTGATAGAATGAAAATATAACAGGAGGTTTTCCCCTTTGGCTGAATCTTACTGCAACCTGCTGTCTTCTTCTCCTTATACCTCCTCCTCCTCCTCTTCCTCCTTCTGCATCACATCTCTTGACAACCGAAGCTGTCCTCATGAAGCAGAATCATTCACAGATAAACTCATCTGTCCTTTCAAATCCTGTCTTCCCTCTGTTGTGGCTGTGCGATCAGATGCTGGGGGATCGATGGGCTGCTGGTTAGAAGACTCTTGCTTCACTCACTGTGAACTGAATGCTAATTATCAATTCAATCCAGCATCAGTGAGTAGCAGCGACCACTTCATCTGACAGTCTTCTCCTGGTTTTAATGGGCTAAGCATGAGCCAAATCTCTGAGACAGGAGTGTGTCTTGGTAAGGCCATGTTCAGGTAGACTCTTTGTAAATAATGTGTGACTTCCTCCAGAAAATACTCGTTCACACGTTGGTGCAGCAGCCCATTCATTCATCCTGGTTCAACATCTCTTGTCCTTTTGCTCTAAAAGCATATTTTAACAGGGAGTTAACTGAATTGTGAAAGCAAAGCACTTAACGTGGCAATTTTTCATCACTATATCATCAGTGTTATATATATATTATCCAGAGTGTTTATCCTCCGCTGCGACGGGGCGCTCAGGGTCCTGATGATGCAGATTAGCGTAGCAGGGTTTTAGTTGTGAGGATCCTTTATTGTGCTGTTTGACTGTGGATGGATGATACATTTTCTTCTTGATTAGTATTTTTAAGGAATAACCTGCATCACTTTAACACACTGACTGATACAACATAAGGTCATCATTTAGCTACGGATGCTCTGATCACACTTTTTCTCTCCTGAAGCCAATTCTGAGCTCCGTAATCGACTGATTTAAAGAACCAATCAGATACCAGAGGTATTTTTCCTTTTTGGCCAATACCCGATTTGTTTAATGAAATCAATACCAACACTGATACTGATTCAGTGGACCAAATCTGTAAAGTATATACATTTCCTGTTGAACACATCCTGTGTCAGGTAGGACGTCGGTGGGAAAAGGTTTGGTGTAGATAGTGTAGACTATGTGTTGGAAGAATTAACAGAAGAGCTGGAGAGTCAGCCTGAGCGATGGCTGTCACCTCGGCTTTACATAGAAAGGAAACAGGAGCTTGTTTGAAGTCAGTGAGTGTATTTCCACACCTTTAGCTAATAGCAAGAAACAACATAGCTTGGACCCATGTGTGAGCATGCAAGAGGACCACAAGGACTCCCAAATTTATCTGCAGCTGTGAGTGACAGTCGTTTGCGTTCTGTGTGTAAGGAGTGCTCACTAATCAGCCCCAAGTAAACAAATACTGTGTCTGAAATCACTGTGCTAGTGCACTTTATTTACTGTCCACTAGGGTTGTGCGATATGATGATATTAGATTGTGAATGATTAAAATGTCTCCACCATCGTGCTGTAGTGTACATCGAATCAGTTCAGCTCTGTGACGCTAGCAGGAGGCTAGCAGGAGGCTAGCAGGAGGCTAACAGGAAGCAGGAGGCTAGCAGGAGGCTAGCAGGAGGCTAGCAGGAGGCTAACAGGAGGCTAACAGGAAGCAGGAGGCTAGCAGGAGGCTAGCAGGAGGCTAGCAGGAGGCTAGCAGGAGGCTAACAGGAGGCTAACAGGAAGCAGGAGGCTAGCAGGAGGCTAGCAGGAGGCTAGCAGGAGGCTAAGGGGTCAGCATCAGTTGATATTAACAAACTTTATTTTACTTTTCATTTACAGTGTAAACAACAGAAATGAATAAGAATATATTTTTATCATGTTTGAAGACACTGATCTGATGATCACATGTTTCAGTTCTACATGAAACACAGTCAGTGACATAAACTGACAGTTATTCACTGAATAGCATTCGTGGAGCCTGCAGATGAAGGCAGGTGCGTTCCATTTTAAGTCTTCTGCTTCCCTTGGGCCCTGCCCCGGTAAGTCATCACCAGCGTAATGTAATATCAAGTGGCAAACAAGGGTAAGTGTAAGTAAAGTATAAGAAGTATGCACTATACAGTTTTGTGCCTTCACATGAAAGACAGAATTTTCTGTCCTGACCCGACCAGAGGAGACAATATCAAAACAAGAATCCACCACTTTAACTCCGCTTTTCTTATAACTCTTTTCTTTTGCCTTCTTCCAGAGTCGGAAACACGCCAATAAAGTGCGGCTGTATTACATGCTACATCCTGTGGATGGAGGCTGCCCTGCCAAGAAGCTCAGAACAGACAACGTAAGTCCGCTGTGAAATATACATGCTGTATGTTTCCCCACGGCCTCAGTAATCACTGAGCAACATGCACACATCAGTCTACAGCTGCCAGTCTCACATGGACACCTTTATTGTTAATGGATTTTCCTGCTTTTCCCAGAGCCGAGTGTCTTCATGACCCCCTACAGTCCCTCTGTGTCAGAACAGCTGACAGATAAACAGCAGTGCCATATTTCTAGACCAATGAACAATGCGACAGTGACGGTGCTGCTGTCGGATGCCAGGAGATGCCAACTTTTCATCAAACACAAAGACACATTGCTCGGTATCCGGCCCTCCCAGCCATGCCTGTCATATAAATTGAAAATACATGACGTGTTTGACAGACGCAATTATGTGGCCTGTCATTCCTTGTTCGATAAGCGTTTGGGTGGTTCTGTGTGCTGTTTGGTTAGTGTAGCCTTTACAGCTTGAAGCTACTTCTGTTCCTCTTTGTCTCCACTGGGGAAAGAAAAAAACATGGTTTTTACATCCACTTGCAGCTCAGCTCACACTCAGATAAGCATCATGGTGTTGAGATCTCACTGTCATTTTTATTCTGAGTTCCTTCAGAGTTGCAGGTTGGGGTGATAGAGGAGGTTAGGAGAGGCTGTAGTGGACACAATGGAGTGAGGGGACTCTCTGTTGTGGTTACTGGGGGGTTTTACTGGGAGCAGTCAGACTTCTCAACCAGATAAGGACACATGAAGGGATCCTGCCTCAGCTCAGCATCCAGTTTTACTGTTCTGTTTCTGTTTCACTGTGCGTTTTCCCATCGAACTCATCCTCTCTGGGTCTTTTTTTGTTCTCATCTCATCTCTGTTCCCCCTGTCGCATGCCTTCACTCATCTTTTTTCCTCCTGCCTCCTATTTTCCTTCCCTTTCCTCTAGTCTTCTGCTTGTCTGTCTTCATTTTTCTATTCCTAATCTCTTTCCTCCTACAATTCTCTCCTCCATTTCTATTTTTTCTTCCCCTTTCACCCTGCTCCTTTCATCCCTCCTCTGCTCATCTCTTCTCCTCCCTTTCTTTAGTCTTTTCCTATTTTATTTCCCCTCTACTCTCCTTTTATCTGACTTCCTGTCTAGGGCTGGGCAATATGGCAAAAATGCTATCTCTATTTTTTTTCCATATCAGTTTGATATCAATATATCAAAGTAAAAATGAAGTCAGTATTTCTGTCAAGTTAAAAGATTTCTGTAAGTTTAAAATTCAGAGTCGGAACAATTATGAGATTTGCATGAGCTGCAAACACAAAGTCTAAAAAAAATCAGTCAAATGAGTCAAACCCAAAATCACATCTTTTCACCTTCTGCCATAAAACATCATGTGATTTATCTATTGAAAGGGTCAAAACAGAGAAGAAGAGCAACGTTGCAGTTTGTTGCTGTTTGTTTCGAGGGATGGGTCTAACTTCTGATGTTTAACTGGAAGCGTTTTTGCTCAGTGTGCTTTATTGGATGGTAATTGTGAAAGAAGTGATGGAGAGCTGGTTGACCCAAAGTGCAGAACTTGTCAGGAGAACCAGGATGTCTTACGCAGCAACATTTATTGAAGCTTGATCAAGGAGAAACACTCAGTTCTGCAGTCTACTTCTGGACAAGAGTATTTAAATCCTCACTACCTCCAAATAAGGTTATTCTTCTCATGTCTATGCCTCTATTGGTTATTGAACTATAAACAAGACACTATGCTGGCTAACGTTAACTGAAGTCATGTAGTCTGTACACAGGTCCCTGAGAGGAGACCCACAGTAATCCTTCAGGTTTGACGCAGGTTCATGACAGAGTTTGTTTTTTTTTGGCCACTTCTGGGCAGCAGAAACACAACGCTGATATATCGTCACCTTTGAAGTTGATGTTGAACTTGTTTGCAAACGTTTGCCATTTCCACATCCAGCAGATATGGAGCAACATTATCTCTCATTTGGAGTCGTGTTTCTGTCCATCTGGTGAATTTACGTCCAATATTGACTCTCTTTTAGCTCTGTTTTTGGTCTCCACTGATTTGTGAGGGAAATATCTGGCTCTGTAGCTGCTAAATGCTCCATGACAATGTGTTCACCAGCTGATCACTAATTTGGTTTGTTTGTTGTTTGAAAACTGAAAACTGCTGCATGCTATCTGAAAGAACTGATGAGAGCCAAGAGACTCAACCAAAACAAACCAAAACAATGAGCTTAAAGACACTAAACAGCTCTGTAAAGTCCTGTCATGTTGTTTTGTGAATCCGTCACTATGGACGACCTGATATAAGCTGTTACATTTCCTCATTTATCCATTAAATTACTGTTGGGTTGTTGGGATGCAAATTTTAAGCAATTACTTTAACCCAAAGTTAGCTGCTTTAATAATCAATTATCAGTTATGTTATCAGAGTAGGCTACATTAGGAGATAAAAGAATAGATCAAGTTAACACCAGGTTACTCGAATGATAAACTAAATAACACAAAATTATGGAGCTCCCATCTGTCATTCAACAACTGGTTCAACAAAATCCAAAGTATTACACACAGCAAACAGCTGCACAACTTCCAGCTTCACTAGAGGACGTTAATTAGCTCTGACTACATGTGTTTGACAGATCTAACAATTAATTAACATTTAATCCAAATTGCTGTAGCCTTCAACAGTAAATAACCTGCAACATTATTGAATAAATATCAAACATGTTCCCCCAATAATCTACATACCTGATTTAGCTACATGATGGAGTGATGTGTGTTATTGACTGTAGCTAACGTTAGCCCAGCTGCTGGAAACAGCTGCTCAGCTGCAGCAGATGTCCTGGGGACGATCAATATGTCGCTCCGACTTCATCAGTCCATTTACTGCCACTGCTAAAATGCATTTATACTCAGAGTGGGAGAGTGTCACTTATACAGTTCATCACTTTTGTGTTGATTTTGTTGGAAGCATGTGTAATTACAGTCCTATCGTATGACACTCAGCTCTCAGCCTGCGTAAACTGAGCAGCTGCTTCTGTTGAAGATGCTAGTTTACCGTTAGCATGAGCCTCAGAAAGCTAAACCGGACAGCCACCAACAACTTCATCAACACGACACGGCGAGCAGAGTGAGGCAACGTTTGTCTTCCTCGGAGGAAGGAGGTGCGTTTATTTTACAGTTTGTGCGGCCAAACACAGCAGTAACTTCATACTGCAGCAAATCTACACAACATTTACACCACCCGTCCCTCATCTTCATCCCCTCCCCTCATTTTCACTAATCATTTTACTCCCTCCTGTTTTCATCCTCTTCCTCCCCTCAGCTCTTCTTTCATTTCCTCATCTCATTTTCTCCTTTTCTTCGACTCTTCCCAACTACACGTCCTTGTCTTGTCTTCTCTTCCTTTTCCCTCCTCAGATTTCCTCTACATAAGGTCCGTCTGTCAGTGTGTCTTTGATGTGTTTGTTTCTCCGAGACACAGGAGTCCACTCGATCTCCTGCCGGCGCTCCACTGATGCTTTTATCACTTGGGCTGAAACCATTTGGGATTCAGACCAAGTGAGCGATGAGTGATGTATGAACATGGACGTCACAGCTCATCATTCTTTCAATCTCTTTGTGTGTCCTATTACCTTCCTGTCATGCTACACAGGTACGACACACTGTTTGACCGTTTAATACACACTGTGGTTCTGTACTCTGTCACTTCATCGTCTCTTCTTTATGGTTGATATTATTGGTATTAGTTTGAAAAGGACATCATGGCACCACTGTGCTCCCAGTTTAAGCCTGGACAGGTTCATTTGTTGCACCTTTTCTCTCTCTTTCTTTGTCCTTATTTTTCCCGCCACAAAATACTGTTAACAGTAAAAATTATTCAGTGGTAGAGGAATGGTGCAGATCCTTAAAGGTATCCTGTGCACTTTTTGCCCACTAGTAGCAGTACAGAATAATGTTTTAATGTCCCCATTTTGTTTGTATCTTGTGCTCGCCAGGCTCCCCGGAGCAGCGCTGGGCTGTAAATGTGATTTTGGTGTAGAGGTCATGTGACACACACTTGCCCAAAAAGACTTTTTGCTTCTGAAGGACTTGCGACGCTGCAGAATGCTCCCTTTTACATGTAGGAAGAGTAGATAGTTACTTCATCAGGTACAGATGGATCACGGATGGCACCGGATGAAGAGTTAATGTAATAAAAATAATAAAATATTTTTAAAAAGGAGCATTTTAGTTTTACAGTGTTGTGAGTCTTTGGTAAACAGACAGTATCTGTGATTTCTTGGACTCGTGATATGAAAGATGTTCATTTTTTCTGCACACTGATTCCAAAAAAGACTTTTTCCCAAACACAATAATTATAAAAGAAGAGGCTATCAAGCAATGAGTGTTTCTGTGAGCATCACAAACTCCCTGAAACGACTCTTTTTATGATCAGAATTAAATGATCAGAACAGGAAGTCAGCCAGCTCAAAGTGACTCAGCACTTATCCTCAAAAGTCTGATATTTCCTCTACATGTATGAACCCAGTGAGCAACTTTCATCAGAATAAATAAACAGGCACCATCAGGAACTCTGTGTACAGTTTTATTAATACATTGATTATACCTGCACATGAGGATGTAACTTTCCAACCTCTCTACTCTCCTCCTTCTGTTTTCTTTCCCTCCCTCAGCTGTGTTATCTCTTCAATACTACTTCCTTCCTCACACGTCCTCTACAAAAGCTTGTTTTTGTCACTGTCTTGGACATCTGAGACACAAGAGACAGCACTCAGCTGATGCTTTTATCACTCAGATCAGCAGGGAACGAGGCAAGAAACTACTGGAAAATAAACATGGATGTAAACAATGCTTCAAAATATTCAAATGAATATTATAAGTATTAATGAATCAATGTGTAAGCTGCATTTTAATATTATATCTGGTAAAACTGAATAAATGTTGTGCAGTATTTCCTTTGAGATGTAGAAGTATAAAGCAGCAGATAGTTTCTAGCACTGCAGCATTCAAAGCACACCGGACACTAAACAGTTAATAAGGAACATATTCATGCAGAGTGATTCAGAATTGTGCCTGAGGTGAAAGCAGTTGTATTTATTGTATTTTTTTCCTCTGTGGCAGATAGTATTAGTCCAGCTGCTCTCAATATCAAAGCTGTTAGTATTTTGTGTATCGCTGTCAGGTAGATTCTGTGTCTGCTTTGTACCTGCTGTGTTAACAGAGATGGCAGACAAATCGCTTTCTACATGGATACAGTTGTTTCCCCAGCATCTCTGTCCGTACTGCAGCATCACTGAGCAGAGGAGTGAACAGGAAAAGAGCTTTCCAGCCTGGTTCATGTGAGGTGACCTTGATGGCTTGTGTCATTTAAAGGCCTTGGTGTGTGTGAGGGCAGAGCTCAGGGTTTTCCTGCAAGTCTATGTTGTAAAGGTCTAGAAAGCGCTTAGAATAAGTAAGACAACAAAAACATACACAGTGGATACACATCGTCACGCCATGTTTTACTACCTCGTACTCAATGACTACAGTAAGATGATTAATACAAAAGACTGAACATTTGTTTAAGAGATTTCTGCTTTTCAAAACTGAGATAAAACATGTCTACTCCCTGCACATAGTTGATCATTCCTGCTGATTTTAGTATCCAGTAAGCAGCTGATTATGTGTGAGGTTGTCCTGGAGACGGTGGGAAATATCTGTCATAAGAGTCCTATGCTAGGAAAAGACAGACATGCTGTGGAAATTCATCACTTCCTGCTATTAAATGAGACGTTCGTAATCATTTCAGTCAAGAAAAATGATTACAACAGATGAGAGGCACATATTAGCTCTCAATCCAATAATCCAGTGGCTTTTCATACAACGTTAAACTGACATATGCAGCAACACACTATTGATTGTCTCATGCACATGGTGACATTGAGGTTGCCAATATAAATATACACTTCACAAAGAAGTGTTCATAAAGGTCTTCACTCTGCAGTGTTGCATGTTGTACTGTAGGATGCTCTGCGTAGGTTGCATGTGCATGATTAACAGGCTGCAGGTAGGAAGTTATACTGTACACCTAAAGCAAACAACTTCTTACCACTTAGTCAGAAGGAAGATTTTTAGCCACGTCAGCGTTAGAAACGGCTGTTAGTAGTGGTGTAACAGAACGTAGTTGATCTGTGATCCGTACGGATTAACTGCAAAATGTAACGTCTCATTTAAGACAAACTGCTGTAAGTACAAGTCATGGACAGACAGCATGTCACCAAACCAGCATCTAACGGGTTCGAAGTGACATTCGTGTCATGTTAACCTGCTGTTTAACGTGCTGCAGCTGAGCAGCTAATTAGCTACCATAGCTAGCTGCTAACTGACGTTAGCGGTGAATGTTTGTTTGGTGGCTCATTTAACGAGCTGCAGGATAAGACGTGTGTTCATGATTGTAAGTTATCATCAAGTTCTGATGATGATGATGTGGACACAGGTTGTTGTTTGATTCACTACCTTGTTTAAAGGAGGAGATCAGGCCTCATATTGTAATCTAATATAACAATTGAGCATTAAATATTTTATATATATTAGGATTTTATTTAAACATTAGACATCTTGAATGTTGTTTTCATTTGAGACTACAAAGTGTTTTACAGAATATATGGAAAGCAGTGTTTTATTTGTTTCCCTCCTTTTTTTTCGCTGATCTGAAAATTGATCCGATCTGTGACTGAAATCCATGATATGTTCTGAACCTTGAGTTGTTTTTGTGCAGCCATGCTTGATTGTAACTCAGTGAAGGCTCAGATGTGCTCGTTTCAGGACCTTTTGCATTTGATCTGAGCTTCCAGACTAACTGTTGAGGATGTAGCAGCTTCATGTACAGATGTTTCCCAAATTGTCCTTGACTGACAAATTGAAGCATAAGAAAACTCTACTAATGGGATTAGGTCACTGACCTGCCTGTAAGCTTATTGAATAGATCAGGGTGCATTAAATTTGCCTTAGGATGTATTTCATTTCAGAGGTTAACATGATTTGTCTTTGGTATTTTAGGATTAGAGGTCCAGTGGGACTGGTGGATGTATCTGGGGAATCACAACTTAAATTCAATGCATATGCAGCCAGTTTGGGATTTTTCTTCAGGCTTTTTTTCTCTATATTTAGCTAAACTTTACATATTTATCTAAAGTTTACTTGTGTGTCTGCAGTGGTTTACAGTAAAAATCATCACAGTTGACACCACAGTGAATGTAGTGCTTGTAACGAGATGCCATCAGGACAGCGACCATCACATTCTCCCATAGAGACGAGCTCCCTCCCACTCTCACCAATCAGCTCGCTAACAGGCATGTGAACCTCTGTAGGATGACAACAGAAGAGTCTCGGGGTCGTGTAGCTCCGTGCTGAATCCTATCAAGTGTGAGAGCCAGGGGAGGAGTTTGGAGCTGATAAAACAACTCCTTTGAGCTTTACTGCCATTCAAATGAAATCAAGCTTGGGGTTAATATGTGTTCCAGGAGAGACAGAAGGCTCCTGTTTCACTGGGAGGAGAGGGAACTGGGGCTGAGTAACGTTGGGGGTTTGGACTGAGAGCGAAGTAGAGAACCATCCTTCGCTCTTCTCTGCTGCAGCTGCTCAGCTTCCCTCTGGGAGCTCACTGTCTGCAGTCTCTTGATCTGTTGTGTGTCATCTATTATGCATTTAGATCATGACGATGAGTTCAGTTTTACACCCAATATTTTACAGTGCATACATTAACGTTAAAAGTGGATCTTTGGGGTCCAAGAGAAGGTCACTGAGTAATCAAATGAAGGGCTAAATTGAGTTAAAACTGCCATCAGTCTGTCCACTTATTTGGCCCTGGAGAGTAACTGAGAAGATTGCTATTAAGTTTCTTTGGTTAGTGTAAAACTGTGAGCGGTTTGAGTTATTTCAAGCATTCAGGAGTAAAAGTCGTGTCGATTTTCTGCACAGGAAATGTTTGGTGATTTGAACACATCCACGTCTCGGATCATCAGTACAAAAGATGACCAAGATACAAGCATGTGTGTATAAAAACATGAGGATGAAGGTTAACTACTTTTCATTTGCTGCTGTTGGACAGCAAAAGTAAAAAACGGGATAAATCGTTCAGCAGTTTGAATCATTTTGGATTCTCAGTTTGGGTTCAGTAATTATGACACAGCTCTGGTTTGCACCTCTTACTGCCTCTGAGGCTGCGTCACATGGCTTTAGTATTTAAGAGATCAGTATGCTTCATGCTACCTCTCTGACACTGGCATTGCAATAGCTGCGTCTGACAATTTCTGTTACTTTCTGAGTCCGACGACCCAACAAGCGCAGCCTTCTCTTGCACCGACTGGCCGGATGTGTGCAGGTCAGAGAGAAGACAGGGTTTTAACTTCCCTCTTAAATTATCTTTTCATTCTGCACACACAGCTTTTTGCTTTACTTTTCATGTTTAAGGACCAAGTGAAACACCATTTATGCCTTGTGATGTTATCCCTGTTTGTATGATTCAAATTTTCACTCCCAAGAAGGTGAAGCCTTTTGATTTCAGTGAACTTTCCTCAGTACAAACGGTTTTATAAGCGCTGCTGGGAAGGCTCTAGGAGTAGCCTACTGCAAAGACTTTAGTCTTGTTAAAGTAAGGAGTAACAAACCTCCTCTATCTGCTATAAAACCATCTTAAACTTCTAAAGCCTCCTACCTTACTGCAGTTTGGCCTTTCTCAGTATTGAAACTGTGCAACGAAATTTGTGATCAAACCAGGAACAACCTCACACATTGTTTCTTCTTTGTTTTTTCAAGTGTCACTATAAATCTATGTTGGGTCTGCAGTCTGACCTTAGGCCCTCAGTAAAAGGGCACATTGCCTTGATGGGAGAGGGCTCCACTTAAACTATACAGATGTGATGCGACCAGGCTGTGCTTATAAGGTGGCACTGTCTAAAAATACACTCAGCAGCACCGCCTCCAGAGCCTGTGAGAGTGCGTACGGCCTGGCATGGCCCGGCGTCTGGACCTGGTTGAGCTGATGGCATCTGACAACTGTACACGCTGCTGGTCATGCTAGTTGCTGTGATAACCTGCTCTCATGCAGGGGGGAGGGGCTGTCAGTCAACTAGTACTATATGTTCTCGGGGTCTTGCAGCCATGGGGACTAAGATTGTACATTAGAAAACAAGTTAGATTATTATTTTTTTGCTAATGCATGAACTGCTGAACAGAATCCTGGTGATAGTCTGAAAGAAAATAATCAAACCTGTAAGACAAACAATGAAAGAAACATAAACCAGCATGGAGGCTGCAGTTTTTCCTGTTGGAGACGTTTTCAGTGTCGCTGGTTTCTCATTTGTCACTGCAGTTCTTTTAGTCTTCTGTTCTAATGTTTCGACAGCCGCCGGGGCCCCATTTAAATCTTTTTTTATGCAAATGATGAAATAGCTGTGTGAGAATTGCACATTTCAGCAAAACGTCCTTAGCAATGCTAACAAGTTTTCCGCTGCCAAGTGTGTAGGAGAACCTATGGTGCCAGTGTTTGGTTTGTCCATTCTGGGCTACGGTAGAAACATGGCGGTGCAACATGGCGGGCTCTGTGGTAGATATAAAGGGTTCATTCTAAGGTAATGAAAACACAACAATTCTTATTTTCAGGTGATTATACACAACTTCAAACATACTTATGAATATTATATTCCATTTCTGCTGAGTCTGTTCCGCTAGATGCCTCTAAACTCTACGCACTGCACCTTTAATAGGAAGTAATAGTGATTTATTAAACATGTGATGAAATGATGGATCCAATAATTGATTTTGTTTGTAATTGAGTTTGTTGAAAGAAAAATGATCTGACAGGTTTGACAGTCATTTGATATAAATACCAAACAGCTTCTCAGATGATCACAGAACGCCACTTTTAAACATCGGCTCCCAGGAACCATCACAGCTTTGTTTCTGCAGATGTTTTCATCCATCTCAGTATAAAATCTTTGTTGTAGACACCCATTAAAATGCAGACTATGTTTAGATGGTGCCTTGGATGCTTTGCATCCCCAGGGTTCTGCCCACACTAATATGGAAATGGTAGTCATCACATTACACCAGCATAGGAGGAGACTTCAGTCTCCCACACTGCTGCATAAGTAGAGGCAGCAGATGGCTACAGATCATGGTATTGATTGGTTTGGCACATCTAAGAGCAGCACTTCATGTCAGATTTGCACCAGATTAGTCTTAGACTAATCGTGTGTCCTACACATACTTGAAGATTAATAAAAGCCAATTTTCTGAAGAAATACATGAGCTTTTGGCAAATTAGCTCTTCCAGTGACTTACAGTCACAAAAGATTTACACAGTGCTTCAACTGCAGCATGGACCACAAATGAGTAAGAGAGGTTGGTTTTTAAGAGAAATGCTGATTTTAATTCTTGCAGCAGCTTAAAGGGTGAAAACTTAACAAAAATAATTGTTCTTTCCATCAATAATAGCCGTCAGCAGCCCTTCAACAGCACTTAAACCCAGAACTGCTCCCATGGAGCTGCTCACTGGTCACCAGTAGAAGACTGACTCTACAGCCATGCTAGCAGTACATGCTCAGAGTGACAATGCTAACATGTTTATGTTTAGCAGGTAGCATGTTAGTAGACAGCTAATAGCACCATCCTGAGGGGAACTTGATTATCTGTGCCAGTAGCTGTCAAGATAGAAACGTCAGCCTCATGGTGGCGCTAGAGGGAAAGTCAGGTAATTTGTATACATGGTTTAGGAATGAAATTTTGTTGTAATCAACTCCTACTGGTTGTAGGAGTTGAAATATTTAACTGGATTAGTGACAACTTGACTGGTTGTGCTGGATGAAAAGTCGAGATCTTCTGGGTTTGAACAAAATGTAGAAAATGTAGAAAATGTAACAGTGATCCATCCAACAGACCCTTCTCATGGCAGACATTTTGACTTGTCAGGTGGAATTAATAACTTTAAAGATGGCTGTATTGGTTTAAGGTGAACAGTGCTCATTCACTGACATGGCTTACTGGGACAATGAATGGAGTGGAGATATTGTTATTGATATTATTTACACCTTAATCTCATGCCTGGTCCTTTACTTTTACAGATCACTGGCAGCACTTCTGTCCCATCACCACTGACACCTCCAGTTATTCTCCACCTGTCTCTAACCCACACACAAAATCCCTTTCTTCTTTGCATTATATGTTGCGTTTTCTAATCAATGCACAATTTAGCACTTTGTCAAGCAGAAGTAATAACCATTATAAATGTTCACGTGTGCAGACTTGCGCAGTCGGTCGGCTGGTGCTGGTCTTCGCCTGTCAGTTTGTTCAACTGCCAGTTTCCATTAAATCAGGCCTCCAGCGTTGCCACTGGATCCCGATGGAGAGACGGGGCAGTCGTACTGGAGATGGCACAGGTGTACCGCGCTGCCTTGACTGAATAAGAAGTGACTGCAGTCTTATGCTTCGTTGCCTCGACCTCTCCTTGAGCAACATCCAACAGATTGCACACTTGACGCACACACACTTCTAGCAAGTACACACACTTCTTATATGTAGCATGTTTGCACACAATCTGTGGTGTGGTTGTGTGGTTGTGTTGGCCGGGGAGCATCAGGCACAGGAAAAACAGCTTCTGGAGCTTTAAGTTCAGAGTGAGATCGCATGCAAAAAGCTGGAACTGTAGGAGGAGTTGCAGCTTGAAATACTGCTGGCATGCAGTGACTATTAAGATAAGGTAACATACGGTGGCTCTCATGATCCCTCAGAGGAAATATACTGTATGTTGGTGCCACTGCCAAAACTACACCAAATAGTAGCAATACCCACATTTGGAGAACAAACATTTAAAATATTACAATACTAAGTATTACTGTACAAAGTCAAGTGCATGAATTGGTACAATAGTACACACTGAAACACAGAAGTGAATAAGAAGAAATGTCTGCAGGAGTAAATCAAGACAAATGTGATGCATAACATGAGAAGAATAGAATCAGATCTACAAATGGCCTGACTGTGCATAAAGTGCCCAGCTATGCTATTACTCAATCATGCCACAATATATGTGCAGACTACACACATTTGCATATTCGCATTACCACTTGTTCAGCATTTAAACAGCAGATGGAGGCAGCACCTGTACAGGACATACTGGATTATCTGTCTCATGTATCTTTGTTTCTACTCTTATGAATTTCATGTCAGGTTGCACAACACAAACAAAGATATGGACAGATATTATGAACAAAAACAGAAAAAAAAGGAAAATTAGACTGAAATCCTGCATGTCAATAAGATCAATATGGTGGATGTTTGTGTTTCTTCTGGAAAAATTCTAAGGATAATGAAAAATATAGTGTTATCGCTATATGCATATGATTATTGAGCCAGCCAATATGATTATTGGCTCAATGATTATTGAGCCAGTCTCTCTACTAGAGAGACGTGTCCGTCAGTTAGAGCAGCTTTGTTCAACCAGGGTTACTGTAGATGTGATGGGCGCTAGCTGTAGCCCTGCTAATGTTAGCACTAGCCTAGCCTAGTCTGGGTTCCCTGTTTACCCGGGGACAGGCTCCGACATAGAGGCTAATGTGAGGACATCCACTTCATTCACCGGTAGCTCAGACGGTGCTCTGGGCGCATGTGCTTTGACGTGCAAGCCAAAAACTGAAGACTGATTGGCTGTTGCTTGGTTTATTTCTGCTGTGTGTAGATCTGTCCATATCCAAAGTCTATCATCGTAATCAACATAACTTTTGTTGTGATCCTGTATCGAGACTGTTTTATTGCCTGGCTCTACATCGTAGTTTGGCGAGGCAAATTATTTAGTTGAATATTCGCGTCTGTTTCCTTAATTTTACTCATTGATTATGTGCTTCTTTCTGGCTCGCACGACAGCTGTGTTGGAAGAAACAGTGGTTGTGTCTTTATAGTTTCCAGTAATCTTAAACTCTGATCCTAGTTTGTCTGTATTCATGGCCTCATAGGAAGACGATGGGCTTTAAGATTAAACATGTCAGTCTGCACAGCCGTAACATTATTCTGTAGCATGAACGGCTTTTGAGTTTTCATGAAGTTAAAGATTTGCTCTGAACTCTGTTGTGTTCTGCTCACATAGTTTATAGAGACATTTTCCTGGAAACAAAGCTTTAAATCTCACTTCATCTGTATTGTGTGACATTTAAAAAAAGGACACTTAAATATCGCTGTAAGACTGAACACTGTTAGATAAATGCACATAGAATATAGTGCACAATGCTGAATACAAGTAAAGGCACCTCAGAGTCTTAGATATTATATATATGTATTATCAAATGTTTCCCAAGAACTGAAGTGTCAATCCTCTGCCAACTGAAAAATGAACAGAGGAGAGGATGAAGCCTTCTTTCCTCCCTAACTTCCACTCTTTCATTGTTCGTCCTCCACATTTGAAATGTCCTCTGAGCTACTTTGCAAAGGGGATGAATGTGAATTGCCTCTCTGTGAGGGAGGTGGGCCATTATTCCCAGTGAAGGGCTGTGATTTAGCAAAAACCTCACCTCGCAGGAAGCAGAGCCCGGCACAATGAAGGCGGGAGCCCAGAGGTTTGTATCTGAGGCTAATGAACCATCCGAAGGAAAAGGAATATAAACAATGACTGTTGAAAGAAAGACACATTTTCAGCTACAGCGAGATGTGAGAGAGCTGACAGCATTGTTCCTCCTGCACATGATCCCCAGACCACATGGGACTGTATCTCTAGTTTCTCTTGTGTGACGGTTGAACAATCAGTGAGATTTTAATATTCCTCACCCTTTCAGAAGAGGATGGATGGTTGGAGAAGCAGGTGTGAGGTCAGCTAGAGTCAGAAATTAACAACAAATTCCTCTTAAAATATGTTTAAAATTCCACCAGTTTTCTGTCTAAAAACTGGTGGAATTTGCAACATATTTCACTTTGGTAGACACGTTGCTGGATTTTGCACCCCGCTCACAGCAAGAGGTTTAAAACCTGTTTGGACTGCCCTGAGCACGTCTGGCAGCCTGGGCGGTCTGGGATGTTTTCCACAGAGGGACTCCAGTAGACTGAGGAGACACATCTAACATTAGTGAGTTCAGCTTTCTCTGTGTAACTCAGTACAAAGGTTTGGCTTTGAATTTATCAGAGTTCAATGAGGAGCACTCTTCTCTTGCAGCCCCAGTGTGGGATTTAGTCTGATTGGATGGAATTTGACATAAAGGGCTTGCGGGTTTTGGTTTGAATATTTGCTTATCAGTCCCAAGTCATCTTCAAACTGTGTGCTGTCTGGACCTCATCATCAAGGTGAAGAGCGACTCTGACAATGGAGAACTCATTTGGGTGAATATGTCAGCTTTATGTGGTTCATTAAAAGAGCTGAGCGTGCAATTATCACAGCTGTATGTTTTGCTGAGTTGGTGTAACTGATCAGAATATCCTCCGAGTCCCTCAGCTGGGTCATCCACAGTGTGAACCTGCTGTTCACAATTATGTTACACTGTGAAAAGCTTAGATAAGGATGAGCAGAGAATTGCTTAACCTTGTGGAAAGACAAAGAGAAGACAGGAGATGTGGGATGAAGACAAATGCGTCAATCAATGAGCCACATTCAAGGACCTAAATCTCTTTATTCTGTGAGTTCTGCCCATACGAGTGTTCAGTGAATTATTAACGTGATGAATGCAACCTGAACATGAGTTATGTCTTGGTCATGCTGCCATTTAAAAAGAGTTTCACAGTGAAATCAATTAATTTCAAGATTGGCTGCAGCGGCAAAGCAAATCTTTAGCGTCAAGTTCAACTTTGGTGAACATGTGAATTTGCACCGTCAGCAAACTCTCAGCTGGAGAGTCCAAAACAGCTCAACGCTTATTAACCATGTTGTACCCTGTACATCAACCTGTTGAGACATAGTTCTCAGACAAGTGACAGACAGTTAGCAAGCTCGCTACCTGTTGTGACGGGCATTTTCCTGTCTGGCTAGCTACATACTGGTTCAGCTCACCAGCTATAATAGTTCACCAACCAACCGTGCAGGGATCGACTACATCACCAAGCTTTTGGCACCACTTAATTCCTGAGGAAGGGTGGATGAACGTTGCTGACTGGTACGATCAGGCCTTATGTTTATGAGGATCAGTCATTTGCATAACTGATGCCCCCAAATGATATAAGCTGCCTGTTCGGCTGTATTTGTGGATAAATCTCATTCACAATAGTGTTACACAAGCGTAAAATGAAGAACTTCACACTACGGTGCTTTAGCTCCTTTTGTCAGAAATCAGCAGAGGTAAATATTATGTATCTAGCAGCATCAGCAGGGGACTGCAGGATCCAAAAAGCTAATAAATTAGAAAGTGTACAGGCGTCAATGCCGTGTTGTTAAAAGAAAACTACATTTAACAGTATAAGAATAGCTCTACGGGGCACAAAACACAAACAACAATCTCTGGTGAGTCAAAATCAGTCAGAAGAGAAAACAAACAGTAAAATTATTACCCAGACTGTCCGTTGTAAACATCCATCACACTTCACAGACTTACTGGTTTAACTTTGTCCCATGTTACTGTCTGTACTTGTGCAGCCTCACGGTGCTCCTGTGCAACACTACAGATGCACTCAGCAACCTCAGCAATGACTTTGGTCATTACCATGTTATTATAACCAAAGCAACAAAAATAAAACTCCAGTTGTAATAGTTTGTAGTTTTCTATTAATGGATTCACATAAAATCAGAGGGATGAGGAGGAGAATGCTTCCAGTTATAGGTGATGCTACACAAGCCTGGAGCACTTGTAAATTTCATTTCTGCCCAAGAGAGATTACAAGCATCAGTAAATGTGTGACTGCAACAAGTTCTCTTAAATCACTCCAATGAATATGATTGTACGAGGGATTCTGACATGATGCTCAGTGTTGTTAGACAAGAAATTAAAATGTGCCACTTTTACTCTGTATACAAATAATCATTTGTATTATCTGTCCCTGTTGCCTTGTGACACACTTTCCAGTGAATTCCAGACAGGGTTTGTCCTCTCTCCCTGTCGGTACCGCCTGCTGTTTAATGTGAAGGTCACTTGATTGTGTGTGTGGCTAAAGCAGCAGCAGCAGCAGCGACCACTGTGTCAGCCCTGCTTAGTGTTCCTCTGTATGCTCCGCTTGGCAGCAATAGACTACATTGTCCACAGCTATGTTAGGAGCAAGTCCTTTTTATCCTTTTTTGCAGGGATACCCTTGCACTTGGCTGTCCTGTTTCTTCTGCGAGTGCCTTAGGGGAGATGCACATGAGTAGTGAGTGTTCCCTGACCTCCAGATTTAGCCCAGGCATTATACGGTGCTAAGCCAGGCCAGGATCAGGCCAATCCAGTTCAGGCTTGCTGCAGCCCAAAGCTATTACCTCAAGGAGCGTTGCAGCTTGTTGACTTTGGTACTAGAAAGAAAATGTAGCATCCTAGATGTAGTCTCTGCAAGCATGAGCATGTTGGCACCGTCATATTTCTGACGCAGTGACAACAGGAAAGAAAACAACAGTCCAGCGCAGTAAGACATCACACAGCCCGTCTACATTATGCCACAAACACAGGCAGGCAAGGACACGCTGCTTCACTTAAACCAAGATGAAAATGTGCAGCGCAGCGCTGACAGCAAAGAGAATTTACTGCTTGCAAATCAAAAAGATTATTTTATTATGCTTCACATGAATGAGAATGAGGCAGACCCCCCTTCTCACTCACTCTCCTAAAAAAGGTTGTCTCTCTCTCTCTCTCTCTCTCTCTCTCTCTCTCTCTCTCTCTCTCTGTGTGTGTCTCCCTGCCTCCATCAGTTACATATTCAGAGAAGTGCAGCACAGCAGTATATTCTGCCAATGCAGAAGTCCAATTATTTCTCACTGTTGGGTTGAGATTACACACACACACAAAAGCTCCACCATACATGACTGCTGAAATATGGCAGAGGTTGGATGTGTTTCAGATGACTCACAGGTTTTATGGAACCAAACCGGAGATAGTTATAACCGTGTGTTGCCGAGCTTATCGTAAATTCCTCCACATTCCTGAATGTAGATAATCATTCCACATAAGAGTGATTACTGTGCTGTACATGCTCCATCTTGCAGGAATGTATGCACCCAAACACAGATAAAGCTTCTGTCAGGAAGGTTTGCACCATATTACACCATGATTGGTAATGTGGCAACATACACCTATCTACCGCTTCATTAATTACATTTCCCTGCAATTAGCTCCTTGTTTATCCAGTTTTAATTAACCATGAAATTATATATCCTTCCTATTTGGAGGTGACGTCTCATCTCCTGGTGTATTTTGGTCTCTTCCTGAATATATATTTGCTCATTATGGAGTCCTGCAAATAAGATGAAATAGTGGGTCTTCTGATCCTGCCGGTAGCTGAAGGAAGGGTGTGTGTGTGTGTGTGTGTGTGTGTGTGTGTGTGTGTGTGTGTGTCTACATGTGTGTGCTAAGAGTTAGTGAAGGACGAGGCCAAGGGCAGAGGGAGGGGCTATGTGTGTGTGTGTGTGTGTGTGTGTGTGTGTCAGAATGACTCAGAGTGCAGCAGTGTTTCTCTGTTATCACACTGTGGGAGGAAGAGCTGTGTCTTTGTCTTCTCCTCATCCACACACACATGCACACACACACACACACAGTGATTTGCACTAGATTACAGCTTACTACAAATAGCGTTTCAGTCAGGGGTCCAATATGAAATTGCAGTATGGAAGCCCCTGCTGGTACCAGCTTTGTTTACGATGTGAATTTCTCCAGTCAGAGATGTTTTTTTTCCTCTGATGTGTTCACATTGTTTGACTTGATATTCATTTGCATATATTTCAAAGCTGTGGATGATGTCAACAAAGTAGGGCAACATGTATTTTAAGATGTTTGTATTATCGTCCAGATCTGTGAGAGTCTTTAAGAATGTGACACGATAAATAAGCATGCTGTGATTGATCACAAGTCAGTACATCTGTACATTAACCCCTTAGGACCCAGTGTCCTTTGTAATAGACTTATTGATTGTTTTCAGCCAATTAAAATGCTGTTTTAAATGTTGACTGCTTGGTAACAAAGTAGCAACTTACTGATAAATTGCAGACTCTGACGTTCTTTTTAAATATCAGTTTACATCCATTCAGAAGTCACTTTTTTGAACTGCGTACTAAATAACCAAGGTTATATTTCAATCAGATCAACTGTAAGTGTACAACAATATTTATTGATGTCAGCAACAGAGACTGTGAAGCGTCTTCATGAAGTGAAGGCTCTCATGAGAATAGGAGACAGGAGACAGGCCGGGATCCCCCCAGAGTCCTGACGCTGTTGGTGCTGGAGTGAACCCAGCAGGGGGTTGATGGAAATCTTTGGATGAGTCTCCGTAGATACCACGGAGGTCATGGTGGTGATGGGAGGATGTGGGTTGCACACTAGCAGATCTGAAAGACAGAATGGCAGAACTGCAGCAATATTCAAAGAGACGCATCTAAAGATTGATTGGCTGGAGGAACTCAGGCAGAAATATGATTGGTCAGGTACCGTGATGTCAGAATTGTGAATGAAGTGTAATGATTTAAATAACTGTTGTGAAATAGAAGTGAAATGCAAGAGAGGAGATCTGCCCTCTTCAACTTCCGTCAAAGCTTCATTAAAAGTTCATTTTTTCTTTGATATGAAGAATATGAGATTATCTCAAACACACATTTAACAAATACATAGTTACAGCAACCATTGATGGGAGAATCATCATATTTGTTTACATCTCATATTTATTCCATTGTAATCGATGTGAAAAAATATAAAACAGCAAGATGAGTTGACTTTTTTATGTTTACATGTAGAAACAGATAAAAAACTGATCAGATCTGAAGGAGTTCATATATTAACGGCAAACTAAAGGAACAATCAACATAAATATAGCAGTGCATCTTCATCAGGGCCAGTACGTCTCCAGCTTCAGTGCTCCTTCAGTGCATCAACTCTCCAAGTATCTGGAACGCTACTGGAGAGATTAATCTTCCAAAAGTCTTTGAAGCATCGGCATATATAAGATTACATTAATTTGACTTTTTTTTTTCCTATGCATAGCTAGAGAGCATGTCCTTTCATTTATAAATGAAAACTAACCCAACATGGACAAAGCTTGATGCATTTCCAACAATTTAGAAATCCAAACACACAAAGTGGGAAAGGTAAGGAGTCACCTATCTGACCTTCACCATGACCAGGATTAGCGTGCTAAACAGTGTTTTTAAAACTTTTAAACTCCAGTTGCTAAAAGTTTAATGTAACATCAAACTGAGTTTTCGGGGCCATTTTCCTTCATCAAGCTTTGTTAAACTTGTAGTAAAATGTATTCCAACTATGCAAAGTATATGGAGTAAAGTAATTTTGCACACTGATGGTTTGACAGTAATGCATTCATTGTGCAGCACATGCAGGAAGTTCCGGTATGAACTGGATTGTGCCGTACGCTGGGATAAAACTGCATGATGTCAGGCTGATAACGGCCAGACCGGCCAGAGGCCCAACGTCTTCCACTATAGCACACAAACATGTATCCCATGTTTGTGTGCTATAGTGGAAGATGCCTACAAGCATGTTGTAATTTTTTTTGTACTGTAATGTTTTGTTGCCTAAGCTGACAACCTCATGATCATGACGTGTTGCAGTAACTGGCGTCTCAAGTTCTCCGGTATAAAGCACATAATGTTCTGGGATGTTCTCGTGGCCTCTCAAAGTGCAGCAAGAATAATCAGATCCTAATTAAAAAGCTCACCACCTCTTTCTGTGGATGATACATTGGCCAGATTGGCTTTGACACAACCACAGAAACACATTAACTAAATGTATCATCCCCCCCCTCAAGTGCTTTAAACATCCTCTGCCCTAAGCTTATTTAGGGAACTGGATGTTTGCTTACTGACGTTCAGCACCTCCCACACAATGACATTACTTTCCTCTCGGGAGACTCTTTTGTGTCTGAGCCAAACTGTTCTCTTCCATCATGAACATTCGGAGCACTCTCACATTGAGTGCACCGCTTATGAAAGGAGGGCAAGAGGTGATTGGATCAGTCACACTCACCTGTGTACTGCTTGATTACCTGTTGTACCTGTTAAAACATTAATTAGCTTAATTACCAGCCATTTTGTTGCATGTCCTGGTCATGTGGTTCATGGTCATGTTGCCATATCATGCCGAATGTTTATGAGGGATGCAGGTAAAAAGTCACATGACTCACTGTTATTGCTGGGTACCTAATGATGTGGAAAACACCGGCTGTCTGATGAAGAACGGGGATTTGAAATGTTAATGTAGTGGCAGATTTTCCAGATCAGAAGTGTTTGCATGCTTCCAAAGTAAACATTTTGTACGGCTGGAATATAATCATGAGTCAAGTCACACACAGTCGGCGCTTGTAGTTCAGTCAATCAATGTTGCTTTGATCCAGTGTATGAAAGCAAAAACAACACTGTCAGGTTTTTCCAATTTAGTTTCAGCAATATGAACATTACATTTCGGTAATTTAATGCATTTCTCCCCACAGTTACCACAGTGTCCAGTATGTATACCAGAGCAGCAGCCCTGCTGTAGAAAGTAGCAGGATTAGATGAGCAGCTTTGCCAACATATGGGATCATTTTTTGATTTTTATTAAAGAAATGTACTGGCCAGTTAAAGGAATTATTCAAATCAATATGGGAGTCACGCTCATCCGTTTGATTGCCAAGAGTTAAATGAGAAGATCAAACTGCTCTCATGTCTCATGTATGCTCAATACCAAGCTACTGCCAGCAGGCGATTAGCTTAGCATGAAGCCTGGAAACAGCTAGATTAGACTCATTAACACTTCATATCTCATTTGTGCCTCCTCTGGTTGAATGAACACTTCTACATCACTGCAGCAAGGTGACCACATGATACTGTGCTCAGGGTTTTACTTCTGATGGAAACAACACATGATAACAATAAATATAGCAATCAATTTAAACTTTTAATGAAAAATACTTTTAAATTTCAATACAAATAAATGTCGAGGTTTCTTCCTCTGAAAAGGGTGAAGAGATGATTCATTCTTTCTTTTACAGGTTGTGTTTGTTATTGTGTTTACTTTGTTATCTTGCATGTTGATACAATATGATGCAATGTCTGGTATTTTTTCTCTCCGTTTACCAGAAATGTGTTGGCTCGGTTATTTCCCGGGAAACTAAAAAATATGAAATTCCATAATATAGAATATTGATTACTAATATTAAGTAATAATACTAAGAAAGGGTGAGGTGATAAGAAGTTAGGGATGCGTGATACTTTTGCCGATATGCTGATATTTCTCAACTCATGTCAATACTGATATATCACATATTACACATGCAATCATAGATTGTACTAAGTATGATCAAGAAACACAATATATGAAGGACAAACTTCTGAGTTCCGGAGCTCAGCATTAAAACTGGCCAAGTGGGTTGAGCAGTAGTTTTCTTTGAGTGTATTAGATACGCTAGCCGAGGCTAGCCGGGGCTAGCTGGGCGGCTAGCGGAGCGTTAGCCGCAGCACGGCCAGAGGGAAGCACAGACAGCTAGCCTCCCCTAGCGTCCCAGCTAGCCACGGCTCTCTGTGTGGATCCAACCGGAGCGCAGAGCCCTGCTTTGCTATTCAGCTTAAAGTCGGGCAGCTGAGTGAAGTGGAGCCGGCGGAGGAAGCACAGCCAGGCAGCAGAGGAGAAGGCAACAAATCGGCCTGTCATATCGGCAGAAATGTTTATTTTGGGCCGATGCCAATATTTCATTTTAAGCCTAAAGATACCGCTGACGTGCCAATATTACTGTGCATCCCTAGAAGAATTCCTTGAAAATCTTCTGCCCATATTAGATGAATAATGAACCATTCCATTCATCCGTGTGTGCTTTCTTCAGGACAGTGAAGAAACTGCTTCTGTATATGAACTCATGGTTTAATGCAAGAGTCCTTCTGCTGGCTAATTGAAAGTGATTGAGTGGTGCTGAGAGTAATTGAGTGCTGCTGAAATCACCTTTGAGCAGAGTAAAAAGCAAATACTTTTTAAAAGGCTCTAAAATAAAGTCATTGTAAACGGGCAGCTGTTCCATTTGTCCCGGCTCACATCCAGCATTCTTAATGAGCACAAGCAGTGTAAAGATGGCTTAAATCACAGCTTTGCATTTGTAATTAGTTTGGCTACTGTCCAAATTATTTTTGACAGCAAAGAGAGATACATGTGTTAACCCTGAATTAGACCACTATTAGTTAACAAATGAGGTAAATCAACCTTGATTACATTAGACTTCAGTGTAGCCGACATGAATTTCAGCTAAGTACATGTGCTGTTGTCTATACAGGATATGATTACCACCTTTTAAAAGCCCTGGTTTAATTCAGGGGTGCACTTGCCTAAATGTTGCTTCAGAGGCATTTCAAGTCAATACAATATAATTGTTCAAACAACTAAACACAGAATCCATATCAATTTGTGACTGTTCTGGTGTCAGTAAAGACATGCTTCATCCTCTGGTCCAACCAACGAGCAGATGAACCAACAGCTGAAGGACTTCTTCTTTATTTAAGCAGCATTGTGCTGAATCAGATCCCAACGTTTCCACTCTAGCCTTCATCAAGGGCCAAACAGGAATACTGGGTTGAAAACAACTTTTTATATGTCTCCAACAATTTCCAACAAATTGTGTCAAAACTAAATAATAATAAACGAAACAGATGTACCAACATGCCAACATTGCCATCCCTTGAACCATGTCGGTAGTGTGGCTAAGAAATCATCATACTTCTGCTGCATATATATATACATATACATATATTCTTTTTTTCAAGAGGGGATAAAACCACTCATGTACATATTTTTGGAATCACATTTAAAGCTTGAGTTAAACTTCTGTGATGCCTCTGCAAACCCACACAGAGGAAGTTGTTAAGGGTAACCATAGGTCACAGAGGCTTGCAGAGGACTTGACCTCCCAGATCTCACCAAAGCAAGCTAACTGATTCATCCAACTCCTGTCAGGTCGCAAGTTGAAACAGAAATTAAATAAAATGTAATCGTATACTTAAAATCTGTATAAAAGAAACAGCCAAATGAACATCTGTGAATGACCCATGTGTACATTTGCCTGCATGCAGCATGTTCCATCTTTAGGTCACATTCAGACTGGCGATCGCCCTGCATGACAAAGTGCAGCATGGCGTTGCATCAGTGGTCCCAATGCAGGGTTGTCTTGTCACTGTGCATTGTTTTGGCATCTGATAACTAGCTAAACTTCCCAATATCATACATTGTGCATGCTATACCAACACCAAGGTCCTCAACATGTAGTGTTGTGTTTTTCTGTATTATTGAAATGAGGGTTTCTAGCTAGCGATGTCATTCTTTCACTACTTGTTAGGCTGTTTAGCACACTACTTTAGAGAGTTGAAATTAAAGTAAGTGTTTTAAAAGCTATTTCTGTGTCAGTCCACACTAAATTACATTATAGACATTTTCAGTTGGTATCAACATGACATTTTTGAACAGTTTTGGTGTGTTATGCTAGTAGCGGCTAATGTAGCCTGGAGCTGCTAGCCTCACGCAAAGATGAGGAGTGGTCTAAAGAAGTCTGGTAACCTCACTTCTTTCTGTCTCCACACACCCATATTTTTATTTTTATAGTTAAACCTGAATCTTCAGCCCCAGTTGACACTGCCTCAAGTGACATCACTTGAGGAAATGTATCAGATGTCGCACAGCTCAGGCTTTAAAACAGCTTTATTCACACATGCAGTCCTACTCCCCAACATCTTTAAACAGAATCTGATGTGTAAAATCAGTGCAGTTCCCTTTTAACAAAAAATTATTTTTAACTTAAGTTTGACTTTAATGATATTGAAAATGAAAAACATCAGTATCATTGACCTACAAAAATCCACATTAGCAGGAGTGCAGTGTAAAATCAAAACTGTTAGTGTGAGAAATACATCATGAAGGTGAACGGGCTCATTATCTCAGTTGGTCTCAAGCTGAGACAATTCAACTGAAAAGACATGCACACACTCACATTCCTCCACACTCAGGCCCACTGTATCTGGTCGAGTGCACCAGGCGGAGGAACAGACATCTGAATGAGGTCACGGAGTTCACGTGCCTCTCCTCATGCTCCACTCTGAGTATCAGCCCTTCCTTGACCCAGCCTGCATAGCAGGGCACTGTTTCCTCTCCTCCCTCTCACTTTACTGCAAAAAAGAATAGCATCCATCTCCCACTGCATGGCGGGCTGCTCTGTGTCCTCCACGTTCTCTGAGGATAATGGGTTTTGGTGCAGCTTGCACAGATGGAGGCTCAGGGAGTGGTCCACCATCAGCTGTATTGGCCTCACTATCACCCCTTAAAACACAGAGTCGACTCCATTTGCATCCCAACAGGATCTAAACACTTTAGGCGAGGAGTGTTGCACCCCTCCCCTCATCTGAATCAGACGTGGTAGAGATTAGTGATGTGTTCAATGTGCAGCTGTCTTGCTAGAATAGTATACTGTGCTTTCTTCAATTATATATTTGACATGTTTGATTGAATCCTGTTTTAAAAGCTCCTATAATGATGGATTCTTTGATGTATCATTGATGTTTTAAACTGGTGTCACTGTGTTTTTTTAGGGCAGCGACGAGGGCGATGTGGACAAGAATAAGTGCTGCACGCTGTGTAACATGTCCTTCACCTCAGCAGTGGTTGCACAGTCACACTACCAGGGTAAAATCCATGCCAAGAGGCTAAAACTGCTACTGGGGGAGCAGCCTGCCATCACAACCAAAGGTATAGCCTCTGTTACAAATGCATTGTAGGTATAAATGATAAAGGAGCTACATGTGTCCAAAGGGGATTTATTATTGAAAAGAAAAATAATTAAGGAATGAGACACAAGATGCCATGTGTTGACAATGTGTGGAGGTGTTGCTATGTACGTGTGAAGTGGAGTAGAACCTTGTAATTGATTTTAAATAATTATGTAGCACTCAGTTTAGACTGTGTGTGTGTGTGTGTGTGTGTGTCTCTGATGTGTTGTTTCTTAGTTGGAGTCCTAACAAACAGCAGTGTCTGATGTATTACTGTCCAGTGTATATATTAGTGTGCTGGCGCAGTGTCTTGATTCAATGCCCTGAAACACCACATACACACAGAGGTGCTGTAGGGGTCAGAATATACTGCAGGAGCCCAAAGGCCAAATCCATACTGCAGCATGGCCCAGGGCTGCAGGAATCATTACTTTTACTCCAGTTGTTGTTGATGTAACTCAGCATCTTCTGTGTACGTGTTCTGTTTTTTAGTCATTTGTTATTTGTGGTGGTGTTATCCATTATTTATCTAGCTGCCGCTTCTTCCCATAATATACTAGTCACCTTGCATGCACGGTGTATGCTAGCTAGAGACTGTTGTCCTGGAGAAGCAGCTTCTTTGCTGGATATTGTCATTAGGTATTCCAGCTGCCCCTCAAACAAAGGTCTGTGGTTCAAACCCACTTCAGCCTCGACATGTTAACACATTCACAAAGACATTCTTAGCATTGCCCTTTTCCAATACACCACCTTAAATTTAAAGCTCCCTGACATTTCTAGTTTGCCAGATAGATATGCAAAACCTACTTTTGTCAGTCTGGCACTGGTTTTTCAACTTTAAGATGTATTCTAGGTGTGTAGTCTAAGATGATTTTTAATATAGTACTTTGTTTGCTGGTTAGCTGACTTTGATCTTTGTTTGTACAGTATCATTGGGAAATACAGTGTATATATAAGAGTTTCTTGACACCAAATTGGAATTTTCGTACTAAATTTCATGGCAATTCATCCAACAGTTGGTGACATATTTCACTCAAAACTACAGATATCAACCTGCTGGCAGTGCTTGTGTAAAAGTTGAAGGATCAGCAAAATAATTAGGATTCCTCCTCTGGGAACCATGAATGTCTGTAGAAGTTTAAGTTGAGATCTTTCACACACAAGTGAAAACTTTGAAGAGCTGGTGGAGCTAGATGAAAACTCAGGGGATCACCAAAGTCATTAGGGTTCCTCCTCTGGGGACCAGGGATATATGTTCCACATCTCCTGGCAATCCATCCCATAGCTGTTGAGATATATTTCAAGGTGATGGTCCAACCAACCAATCAACCAATATTGCCATCCCTAGAGCCAGAACATGAGAAAAATCAGTTTTTCTGTCTAGATAACAGTAGTATGACCAGAACAGTACTCATGTACTATATATTAGTTTTACAATGATTTACAATGTTTTACACATCCACAGTTCACAGTTTTATGTGTGAATTTTACACAGCCTTTGGCCTGTGGGAATAATCTGACCCTCTATTCTATAATATATATATATATATATATATATATATATATATATATGCGCAAGTCATCAACTAAAGCTACTTTACTTGTCAGATCTGATAGGAATGTTTATGACATAGAACCTGAGTAATTTATGGAAGTAATGAAGTCATGCATATACTCTATGAATTACATTGCCAGCATTGTTCACATACAATGCATAGTTCTACATTTCACTGCCAGTATTGTCCTGCAGCACTAATCCCATCTGGACATCATCCTGCGGTCCTGACATTAAATGATAAATCAGCAGACCTCTTTTGTTAAAGCTAACTCTGTTTTGAGAGGAAAAGGAATAATGAACAATGCATAAAATGCTGGGATTGTCTGGAAAATGGGACTCTGGTCTGACATTTATAAATCACTTTCATCAACATTATCATTTTTTGATGGTCAGCTGCCAACTTACTGTATCGGTCTCCAATTCACTTTCACTCTTTGCATGCTTGCTGCCCTGACTCCATCATTACTTCTGAACTCACCTTGAGGTGTAAGCACTGCACTTTCTCCTACTGCCCTCTTCAGGAAAGTTACCACAAACACTTAATACAAAAATGGAAGTGGGATATTACAATGGGAATGTGCAGAGAGGTCCATAAATGCTTGATTGTAAGTTTAAGTGGAAATCAAGAACAATTTTGCAAATCTTGGCGATCTTATGTGCTGTGGTGCAGATGGATGGAGGCTCTAAGGATGGCGTTGTCAATCTGTTGGTTTGTCAGTTGCTCTACCACTGTGGTACAGACTGAAATATCTCAACAACTATTGAATGAATTGCTATAAAATGTTGGACAGACATTCATTGTCCCCAAACGATGAATCTTACTGACTTTGGTGATCCCCTGACTTTTCCACTAGCACCACCACGACGTTGACATTTGTGGTTTTGAGTGAAAAGTCTTGATAATGTCTTTTTAATTGACTGGCATAAAAATTGGTTCAAACATTCACGTTCCCTTTAGGATGAATTGTAATAACATTGACGATCCATCATCAGATCAAAATCAGTGGTATGACTTCCCCAGTCGCCTAACCTGTACTTTTTAGTGCTAATAAGCAAATGTTAGCATGCTAACAGGTAAAACTAAGATGATACAACATTATAACTAAACATTAGCATGCTAGCATTTTTCATTGTGGATATGTTAGTAGGTTGATACAGTAGTATGACTGTAGACTCTTCGTATGGTTTATGAAAATGTCACATGTTATGATTTTTTAGGCCAATTACATCTTACTAACAGCAGCCCAACAAGCTGGTGTTGTTGGCTGGTTTTCCTGAGTCTGTGTGTGTCTATGTGTTATTTAGATTTAATCACCAACTGCTCTTTACCTTGGGGTAACTGAAGTCTGCTGTTGTTGTGATCCTCTGACAGCTGCTCACCTTGAATCTGCTTACAAATTGGCGGTTGTGAGAATAATGAGCGAAGGTCACCGGGGGAACCAGTGAATGAAAAACACAGCAAACATTATATTTTCAGATTGTTCTGGAGCCCAACACCTGAGTCCACAGTGAGCAGTGTGAATGTGAATAAATCAGCCTTGAGCTATGTTTGTTTACTGGGCTTGTTGGCGCTCCAGTTGACCGAGTCATTTATATGCACTACACAGCTTTGTGTTTTACTTTGTGCTCTCAGATATCCCTTAACACTTCTTTATTTGTCGGAAGTTTTCTGTTGACTGATAAGACGCTGCATTTTTATAGTGGAATTATCTGAAGTCTCCTATTGTTGGGCTGAATTTATCCTGCATTATTATTGCCTCAGCCACTGTAGCCTTCTCTTCCCTCTAAAGTGGTTTGAATCAGTAGATCAGAACAGAAACCTCTTGTCTTTTGAGTTAATGTCTGTCGAACCAATCCTTGAACCCTCTGGCTGAACAAAAGAAATATTATAATTCCTGTTACTGCAGTAGCACCAGAATAGCATTTAAGCATAGAAAGTAGGACAGAAGAAGTTAAGTCTGAAGAGCTTGTTCAGGCTGAATTCAAAAGCTAAATAACAGTGTTTTGCACTGTTAAAACCAAAGGGAAATATAATTGTCTCTCTGTTGTACATCTGAAATGAAAGAACTGAAAAAAAAGGTCTTAAATTTTGATAATAAGCAGCTCTGTGCTCTGGATCACCTCTGTTGGCTGGGTTTGTGCAACTATCATGACTAAATGTTCAGCAAGCGCTGCTGCACCACCCCGCCGCTGCTGCACCACCCCGCCGCTGCTGCTTCCTGTGCTGCATTTACCGCCCAGCATCCACCTGTGGGCTCTGTTCTTTTTTATTGCAGGTTAGCATCGATCTCTCTCTGCTCTTGCTTTGGCTGGTTGAAATATTTATGTTCTCAGGGAGTGATCGAAACAGAGTCTGATGCCAAAGTGAAGTTTTTATTTATTCTCCATACAATGTTCCTTTTCAATTCATGGCTAAACTACTGAAGGGCACATTTTACCTCCTTCTAGTGTGTATTGACGCAGTGCTCCAACAAAAGTAGGAGAGTCACACTTGGTGTTATGTGTAGGTTCCCCAACACCAGAGACATAACATGCATTTGCTTCTAGTTAGCTCTGTTTGCTTACTTATTGTTTAATCTGTTGCAATTCCAAAAATGTTTATGTAATTACACTAACACTGTTCCATAACTCCTGGTTTTAGTTCAGTAATAAAATCCATTGGTGCTTCTCTGCGTCACGCTGTTCTGCCTTCCTCCTCCGTTATCCGTCTTTACCTCCATTACTGTTTGTTTGCAGTCAGATCAGAGGAAAAAACGAGGTTTATAAAGGTTTATAGTCTGCTGTGCTGTTTTCCTGTGTTGCTCTTTGTACAGTGATGCAGTAAAAACCAAAAAGTCTGATGCTTGAACTAACAACAGCTTTGAGCCTAAATCGATTAATCGGTAAGTCAATGGACAGAAAATTAATCTGCAACAATTTTCAGAATTGATGATTTGTTCAAGTCATTTTTTAAGCAAAAGGTTCTCGATAGTGAGGATTTGCTGTTTTTTCTGTTTTATATCTTTGAACATCTTTGGGTTTTGGAGTAAACCAAAAATCACTAAATAATACTTGTAATATTTCTTTGAGTGAACAGAATTTGTGCAATATTTAACAGTTATAACAATGTCTTGGACACTATGAATTGGATTTTTACAAAACTGCAACTGTAGTCAAGTATCTTCATTGCTGCATTCTGGCATATTACTCATGTCATTGCTGGGATGGCCTACTGTAGCTTCAGATTGTTGTTACATGCAGTTGGTTGGGTCAAATGGTTGTTGGTGACTGCAGGTTCAAAAGACAAATGGACCTGATTGAGAACAGGAAATAATATGTATATTAGCCAGACACTTTCTATAAACCTTTATAGAACCAGTCTTGCTAGATCCAGCAGAAAATTATTTGGACGCACACAGGTCACATGTTTTTCTCCACGCAGATATTTTGGTGACCCATACATCTAATAATCTGTCAGTAGATCAGTTGTGAAACTTGGCTTCAGGTTTAAAGAACTTAGATACTATTTGTTTGGGTTGTTATACTTTTCTTTCTAACAGCACTGGTTGCACTGATGATGTGGTGTTCAAACAGTGCCCGTTGCTATTTGCTCTCTTTGCCCCTTGTCAGTGACAGACACAGCCATTAAGCATACCATCTGTGGCCAATGGTTCAGAACAGAGGCAGCGCCATCCTGGCCAGAAGACGAGGTGACATGGCCATCAATCATATTGTCACCCAGCAAACTACTGGGACACTGTGGAACCTGCTCCCCACCCGACAGACACATTAGAACAAGACTAAAAGTCTATATGCTGTCGGTGTAATGATTACCACATTCACTATCTTAGGTTAACATGTTAGCATGCTAACACTTGCTAATTTGCACTAAACACAAAGTATAGCTGAGGCTGATGGCAATGTCATTAGTATTTGTTCTTAAACCAAAGTAATGGATAAACTGGAGTTTTGACCTGATGATGGTGCGAGAGGAGATCATCAAAGAGATGACTATTAATCTATCCGAACGTTGTTGAGACACTCTAAACACCAAAAATGTCAACCTTGTGGGGTTGCTAGATGAAAAGTCTGAAAACTATGAATGTGTGTATCAAATTTAGTGCCAATCCATCCAGCAGATGTTGAGATATTTCACAGGATAAGTGAAAACTTTGACCTGCTGGTGGTAATAAAGGAAAAGTTAGTGAAAGTCATTAGAACTCATAGTCTAGCCACAAGGACATCTGTTCCAAATTTCATGGCAATCCATTTATTATTTGTTCAGATATTTCAATACAGACCAAAGTGGTGGATTGACCGACTCTCTAGCATAGCCAAAAAGCATTTCTTAAACAGCGTACTTTATGGATCGCAGTGGCTGATATCAAGTTTTTTTTGTTGTTGTGAGATTCAGAAACATCATATTTGACAGTTTTCTCCTCCAAAAAATCAAAAGGTGCTATTATTCAGTGCTTTACTTGGATCATTTTTAGAGTGGAAATGTATGAAACAGCATTTAGAACATAATGGAGCACTAAAGCTCCTCGTTAATATTCATAGATATGATGGAATACCAGATCTCTCACACACTCACTATTAATACTTATAAATAGGTGCACTTATACTACAATAAATTGATAAAAGAAGGATACTGAGTCTGTCAATAAAGGAGTCTGTTGCTCCTGTCCAAACGACCCATATTCCAGTTGAATTAATAGAACTGCTAGCTCTGGGCTGAGCTTGTTTTATCCTCTGAAATAGTAATTTAAAGCACCTCTATTGTACAGGCACCCAGATCTGTCACAAATAAAAAATGTCAGGAAGATAAATCCAGGGCATCAGGAGGCCCGGGATATTGATTTCTACATAAGTAATGTCAGCGGACGGGCCGAGTTCCTGTGTTGATCCGCCTGCCTCTCGGGACGCTCTGTTGTTCCTGAGCCTGCTAGCAGCTTCATACAGTTGCACAAACTCTGGCTTTCCGAGTCTTGTTTTCCTCATTCACCCCAAACACCCATGAAGGTGCTGCTGTTAAAAAAAAATCCTCAGTGAACTCTGGTGAGAACATAGTGTATCTGTTGTCATGGGAGAACCTCCTAAACTTTACTTGTTACTCTTTCCCCTTTGAACAGCTGATGGACATTAAATGATTTGTTAATAGTAATGTTATTGTGTAGCCTAAATAGTTACAGCACTGTGGTCTAAAACTCTAAAACCAGTGTCACCACAGGATTTGAGTCAACCAGTGATGTGTGTCTCACATGCACAAGTGGGTCCACCATCTTGGACAGCGAGGTACGGCAACACCACTCGGACAAACCACACACACCCACCCGACTCAATTACACCTCATCAATGCACATCCACTAAAAGTGCTTGTTTGTGCCACTCAGATTGTTATTATGTCTGTTATTGTGTCTTACAGACCAAAAAGAGGAATAAAACATTTCTTTTCACCTGATTCAGTCTGTTTGTTATTGTCTCAAGCTAGAAGAGTTGAGTTGTTGCAGGAAGACAACGGTGGAAACGTGAAGTGTTGTGTTGGAGTACAGAAAACAGCTTAGTGTTATCTACAAGATTGTCATGGCTGAATGTTTAGCTGATTATTGAGCTGTTGAGACTTCTCCTTCAGCGGGACTTGGTTAGACACAATAACAAACATACGGTAAAGAAAACAGTTTTAAGCACTTTTAGTTGATGAAGATGGAGATAGTGGTAGAGAGAGATAGAGTGTTATTGGTTCCTGTTATGATTGTTATAATTCTGTGCATTGATAGGTCAGTTATGAGACCAAAAATATTTTTTTATTTCAAAAGTGAAACAATAAACAATGTTTTTTTTTTTACTACATTTAGTTGCATTTGTTAAAAATGTCTTGCTCATCTACATTTCCTAGTTTTAAAATCTGGCCCAATTGAATTTGTAATTGAATAATCCTGGTGTACATCATCCTTTTCGTCCATAAACCCCGTTAAAAACCCCGTGATAAACATTTCAAAGTTGCAGAGTCATCAATCTGAAATGATAGAGTTGATAAGCTGCTGTTCTCCTGCAGGCTGCATCCTCAGCTACTGGATTACACACATTACACATATCTATAATCTAACAAATAACCCCTCTGTGACCTTTGAAGGCTGATTTATGATAGGTCGCACAACGTTTTCAGTTTATGCTTCGGAGAAAGGTTTCAGTCGTCTCTATGGTAACCAGAGGACATCCTCCAGCTGGCTTGTTGAGTTACATTATATCATCCCAATCAGGACAAATTAAACGTTACAAGTTATCTAAAGTTACAGACCAAAATATGAAATTATGTAATTCCAATTCAGTTTCTTTATTTCCAGCTCAGGCAAGCTGAATGAATGTTAATCAGTCATTTGTATTTTTATGTAATCATGTATTTTAATATTCCCCCACATGGCTGATGGGGTTTCTTTGAGCACTAGTTCCACATTCTGGACGGTTTCCAGTTGTCTGGGCCGTAAGCACAATAGCTGCCATGAATGTCACTTCCTTTCACATCTGCAGCTTAATGCGGGGAAATATTGTCCCTGCACTGATTTACTGGTATGTGATTTGGAGAAAATTGAGCTAAAATTTTCATAAGACCATGACTCTCTTCCTTCACATTTAGCTCTGCTGACTCTAAATGTCTCAACCTGTTAACAGTAACCAAAAGTTAGAGTGAATGAATCATAGCAGTAGCGTTTAAGGGGCTCCGTTATTTTTAAATTGCCACCTTCTGGTTCCCTGCAATTTCTCGAAACTATGAAATGAGCTGCCTCAGCATTCAGACTGTTTTACATTTTCATACATTTACATTTTGGGGATTTTGCTGACGTTCTTATGCAGTGCAGCAGTACATAAGCTCAGTTCTGAGATCCTTATAAAGCTCAAACCAATTTATGGACCCTTTTGGTTTTATTTTGGTTTTATTTTGATGGAAAAGTAAATTAGTTTTAGTCACAAACCAAGTTTAAAGACATTTTAGTCACGTTTTTGTTAGTAAATTTTGTTCATTTCTAGTTTAATGTCTTCTAAGCCATCTTTAATGTGTACATGGTTGCAGGTGTTGTTGGCATCTATTGGAGGGTTAGCAGATCTTGTGCAGATCACCTGTGAAGAGTAGCAGATTCAGTTCCCTCAAAAAAGGCCTTAAGAGGCATTAAAGAGTCATAAATTTCATGTACAAAAGTCTTGGCAGTGATGTTAGTTGATAAAATTAATCAGTAGAATATTTTTGAATCGGATTACTTGCTGTCAGGAGATGTCATACACCTGTTAACTAAAAGTGGGACTGTTACAGCAGTGGATTGTGTTTTGTGGAGTTTCAGTCAGCACCATCAGAAACTTTGAAAGCACTGTCACTATACTGCTCACTACAGTAGCTCGAGAGTTTGTCTCACAAGTTGTTCACTGAAGTACAGATTCCTGCCTGGGTGCTGCTGCAGATGAGCAGCTGAAACATCTGGCAGTAACGTTTCTTTAGTGTCCTTCTAGGAAGGTTTAGATGGTTGACAGTCTGTTAACGCTGCACTCATTCCTACCGATAGTAACAGAAAAGATAACTGACTGAAAGTAACATTAACGTAACATCTAGAGCCCATGCTAACGGTATGTTAGCTGTTTTTGAAACGTCATTGTGCTAGCCTACATGATGTTGTAGTTTGTGCCAGCTGTTTGGTCTTGTCTGTTTTTATGTTTGCCAACGTTACTGGCAGAGACATTAATGAAATGCATGCTGCTTATTCATGCAACAGGGCAAGAAGAGGTATTTTTGGGGGACAGAGGATATCTCAGAAGTATACAGTGTGTGTCTCTGCAGATGCATTTAGCTTGTTGAATAAGACTTTGCATTAAAGCAGTAATTCATTTGTCAGTTTGCTCATCTTTTACTTTATTGTTTAGTTTTTATTTGTTTAAGTATTTAAGTCTCATTTTCATCATTAGAGAAGTCATCAACAGATCAGGACCATAGTACTGCAGTAGTAGTAGAACCTTCAGACTACCAACAAGGACCACCGACCGGGGTCCCTGGAGACCCCAAGAATAAACTACCACCATAGTTAAATGTTAACATTTCTTCTCAAAACATTATCAGTTATGTAATAAATGTCATCTGAAAAAAAAACATATTAATATTATTTAAGGAAAATTACAATTAATTTGCATATTGTGTAAAATGAAAAACTTTTCTTTAATACAAATTGCAGCTTTTATCAGTACAATCATTCCATAAAGCCTTCAAAATGACTGACGGGACCCCGATACATTGGTATCTTTAAAAAGCACTAATTAAAACAGGAACAGAAAACAATGATATGAAGTCATTAGGAACACATTTATTGACAAAGTGATGAATGATGGAATGATTGAATAAATCACCTGTGAAACATTATAAAGAGTAAAGCTGTGGTCTGCAGGTGCAGCAGTCAGTAGGATTAAAGGTTAACAGCTTTTACCTTTTCTCAACTTCACACAGACTAAAGGATAAAAAGGTTCAGCCTAACAGACTCATACATCTCCAGGATGGAGATGGGTATTTTGTTGTTGTTGTTGTTGGTGTTGTTGGTGTTGTTTACTCTCCATGGCCTGCACAGCTCGCAGTGAGTCCTCCTCAGAGACAGAGTGAAAATATGAGAAAATGTTTCGTTTTCTGACTCGTTCAGGCAACGTTTGTAGGCAGAGGAGAGGGAGAGGGAGTGGAAAGCCCAAAAGGGAACAGCATTATAGGAGGAGATAACTGCATGGATTCAGAGCACTTTGATCCCCTCTCCTCAAAGATGCTGATTCTCCTCAGATTTATAACTCTGTTCACACTAAATAGGTCTACTTTGTACTGCATCTCTGTCTGCATACAAATACCATGCAAGGAGAGGATTTGGCTTTTAAACACAACTCAGAGCTCTAAACTAGTGCAGGCGGTAAAATGACATGTTCTACTTCAGCTGAGGAGATGTGGTATTAGTGTGGCACATGGAAACATTTGATTTCAGCCTTTGAGGGAATGAAAGAAATGTATTTGCTCTACTGTAGATTTTAATGGATTTTTACTGTTCTTTCATTAAACCAGGCTAGCCAATGATGAGCTTCATTTTCATGTAAACAGCCTCCTAAAAGACAAAAGAGAATGTAAATTAGAATATGATGTAAATTGACAGCCGACCGAGCCAACACAGTATCTATACAGCGACCATAAAGCCGAGTAATCTGAGTGTTTAGCGCAGAGTGTTCTTTGTATTAAAACCTAACCTAATTTACTTTTAACTCTTTGTGATGAAGCTCAAACAAAGCTGCTTTATACTTTGTAAAATGCATTTGCATTAATGTGGAAATACAGTACGGCTGTTTGTGTAAAGCTGCCTTTTGAATTGTAAGCTTTTCATCCAAGTAGGGTGGTATTTGGTGCATCTCCCTGGAGACAGTAAGTGATGTGAATATGAGTAATTATTGCCATGGAAAATGTCCTGTGAAGGAGAGGAGACCCGCTATCTGAAGGCATGAGAGTTTCTGTTCTACCTACCAGCAGATCATGTATGTAAGTCTTCACATTTAAACAGCTCAGCAGCTACCAGCGTCCCATTCTGCAGAAATATTAATGAAACTTCTGTCCTACACTGGAGTCAGGCACATGCCTATAATATATTTATTTACATATAGAGAATCCATTATGTGATACCATCAGGGAGTTTATTCATGACATGACGATGACCCCGAGCAGACAGCTAGAGTCATAAACAACTAGAAGAATGATGATGATGATGAAGATGATGAGTCCTGCAACAGATGGTCTCTGATCTGAACATCATGGAGTCAGTCTGGGATGAACATGAAGAAGCACCTGAGATGTTCTAAATAATAAATCCACAGAAGAAGATTCTTCCTGCAGGATGGTTACAACAACCTGCCTGCAAGTCACCATGAAACACTTTGTGTTGAAGTGAACTGAGGAGAAGCTGCTGTTTTAAAGGCAAAGCTGCTCACAGCTAATATTGATTTACTTTCTGCTGTTTACTCAATTTATATACAAGAATTTGCTTGCATAAAAAAACAAATTAGATGAAAGGTGGCAGTGGGTAAATTAAGATAAGGAAAAAAAACACAACAGAAACAAAACTAATGTTCAGTGTTTCAGTCTTTTTATTTTCATCTTTACTGGTGTAATTGTATCAGTCCTAACATTCAGAGAGAAAAGCATTTGTCTGGCCAGTTACATCTTGAAGATCTGGAAAAGTATAAATGTCAGCGGCTATTCTGCAAAGGTTCTCACTGTATAAACCAGGAGTCTTTGGAAAAGCTGCCAGTGTTTAAAGCACAGAGGCTCAGTTACCTTTAAATCCTGGTGCTGAGATT
Organism: Thunnus thynnus; assembly: GCF_963924715.1. Classification (NCBI taxonomy): domain Eukaryota; kingdom Metazoa; phylum Chordata; class Actinopteri; order Scombriformes; family Scombridae; genus Thunnus; species Thunnus thynnus. Next base: position 8,108,740 of record NC_089518.1, read on the forward strand.
AAAAAATAACACGGGGGGTATTTTTGACTCCACTATCTGCATGTATCATTGCATTGTTAGTGGCAGAGATGGCAGTCAGTCCATCCACCACAAATTTATCTCAACAACTATTGGATGGATGGTTGTCATATTTGGTACAGGCATTCATGTTCCTACTGTCTGATGCCACCAGCAGGTTGAAACTTGTGGTGTTGAGTAAAATGCTTCGACAGCTGTTGGATGACTTTTCAGCTAGCGCCATCATCAGGTCAAAATGTCGATTTGTCCAAAACTATGCAGCAGTTTGCCGCTCTACACGGTGAGCATCACAACACACTGCAGTAGACTGTAGTCCTGTTTTTGTGTGTGTGTGCACATTATTAAGAGTCTTACTTTAACAGGATGGACCCAGAATTGATTCAGACAGAATTACTGTTTTGTCTCTGCAAAGACAATACCTGAAAGCATGAATGTTGAGGACATTCACAGTGGAGAGCAGAGCAGAAAATCTTCTAGCAGCCTTAATCCAAAAATATTCAGAGAAATATCAACAGTAAAATACTCACATTGCCCGATGTACCCTTCATAAAAATGTATCACTAAAACACCTATTGAAGAAATGCATGAGCACTCGACTGAAACTGAATTTCAAGAAATGCTGCATTTTAAGCCTCTGTGCTGGATCGCTTCATTCTTCCCTCCTTCTTACAATCTGAACCAACAGGCAGAACCCTTAACCCTCATCTGGTCAGACAGCAGTGAGGCCTATCAGGCCAATAAACCACTGCAGTGTTTGTGTTTGTGTGTCCTCTGACTAACCAGCTACAAGGCTGTCATTATGAAATGTGGCATGTGTACTGTCTCCTTGACTTGATGATGATAAATCAAGACCATCAGGCTAAGATGATTCATACCCTGATGTACTGATGATTCTCCCCAAAAAATGTTCTTAGACTTCAATGTCAAAATAATTCTCGGCTGCAGGAGGAAGCTGCGGTCCTGTCGGCGTGGTTACCAGTGCTAAGTGCTATACATCCAAAGCTCATGAAATAATCTCTGTGCAGCAAAATAAGGCACATTTCTATCTTGCTGACTCTTAACCCTATAATATAGAAACGGGTGAGGGCTTTTTCACAGAGTTTAAGTGTCCTTTACGCAGCAGGTGCTGCACCGAGCCGACACCATCTGCCTCCTGGCGATGGCGACGAGCCCCGCCTTCTGAACTGAGCTGAACCCTCAATCAAAGCACAGAGGGGTGTTAAACAGTATGACTCTAATGATGCACTAAATGGGAGGAAAGGGTTTCATTCCTTTATGTGCCTGCTGGGTTATCGATGAGACCGAAGAGCCATCCTGCAATAACACAGCCTGGTATGAAGGAGGAGTCTGCCACCTCGTACTGAACAGAAAGACTTTAAAACTAGTGGGCTGCTAGACAAAAGGCTGGGACGCTGTGGTAAAGGCTGTAAGAATATTAAATCAGGGTGTGATTACACGTGGCTGTATGGAGAGGTTGCACTGATGATGATAAATGATCTTTGCTCAGGTCTTGTAATCATGTCCCTTTAATTCTTTTGTATTCCAAGAAAATGATTTGCCAGAGTTTCTCCTCTTTGCTTCTCGTTTCCTCTCTGCTCTTCACTTGTGGGCATCTTTAACACAAGAGGTTTGACCTGTAAACTTTCTACAATGTTTTCTTCACACTTCTTTTTAATAAAATAGATTCTAACCTAAACCTGAGAGCAGTCTGCTGTACTAGTGTGGTGGTCTGGGTGGATGGTGGACGAACAAAATGCAGGATTTTGATAGCAGAGACTTTGGTTTGTGTCTTTCATCCCACATGTGATTATGTTTAGGCTGCAAACTCTTTGGTTAAAGTTTCACTAATCAATATTCTTATATCAATAATGATTATGCCTTATGAAAGGTGTACCTGGTAGTGACAATTCTACACAGAAATATCACCCAGCTCTGCAGTTCCCTCCGGCTCAGCGGAGGATTTTAGTGTCTTTCAGCTCATTGTTTTGATTCGCTCCCCCCGATCTCTTCAACTCCATCTCCAGCTGCTCCAGACAGCTCAGAAAACCTGCTGCACACTACCGGTCCAGCATCAAAGCAGACAGAGAGAGTTAGTGACTAGCTGGTGAACACAGATATTTGTCTGAGGAGTTAGTGGAAATAAAGATAGAAGATAAAGATAGAGTCTGTACATATTCCACACAGAAACATACTGATATACTCGATACATAAACATTATATTCTGCCTGTATCCCAAACCATATAAACATACAGACACACACAAAGTGAGTCTATATTTACACAATCATGTCAAAGAGGCAAAAGGGACAAAACTTCTGCTAAAGAAGCTCTTCTTCATTTTAAAGTCCTGTATTTACAACCAGATGTCAGTAGTGTGGATTCAGAGGGTGATCGTGTTCATTTGCTATTATGAGTGTAAGATGTGTGATGGTTCTGTTGTTAAGAGAGATCGGGGGAGTGAGGGAGATGATTTTGGAGGCAGTACGTGTAATCCTGATGAGTTTGTCTTTGTTGGAGAAGAAACAAGGAGAACAGTACAACAGGATGAGTTGAATTACGCTGTAGAGCAACAACAAGAGGTGTTGGCCAACAGACAGTGTCAGATATGGATTGTTCAGCTCCAAATGGAGCCAGCTGGATGTCTAAACATGCACGTTGTGCTAACATGTTCACTAACAACTTTATAAGGTGATAATATGTCAGTGTTGTATTTAAAGCCTGGGTGCTGCCCTCAAATGGCCAAAAATAAATGAATAAATATGACTTTGGTTACATTTATTATAATGTTATAATGTCTTGTGTCATTGTTGAGGTTTTCAGTATTTAACACAGATGATGACCTTTTCCTGACCTTTACTGAGAGCTTTCAGTTGCCAAAACATCACCATGAAAACATTCATCATGCTTCAGTTCAGTCCTGGAGGAATACTGTAGAAAAACAAATGTATCAAGTATTACCTTATTAGTGAACATGTTGGGTCTTTATCATGTTGATTTTGACAGTAATGTGAGGTTTCGTAAACCATGAGCATAACCTTTGAAAGTAAAGGGTTGCATGCATTGACACTGTTACATTTCTAATTCCTTTTATCATTTGTCAGTTTTGATTTATTTTATAGTGACTGTTGGTGCCAGTTAACTGTTGAGCACATTTACATTGATGTTAAACGTCAGTGTTGGTTAATGTCCCGTTAGTTCTCACAGCTGTAAGAGAATTTGGGCTTTTTCAGGTTTTCAGGTGATTTTACTTTGCACTTCACTGCTTAAAATGCTTTGCTGGTGTGTGATGGGACTCCTGTGTATAAACTAGGACACTTGAATCATAGTTGTTTAGAGACTGGAAATGGAAAAGTCAGTACAGCAAACTCAGAGTTTCAAAGGAAGCGTTGGAGTGAAAAAAAACACATAATCATACATAAACATGAACTGTAGTTTTTACATTTTGTTTTTTGTACAGATTGAACAAATGAAATAGAAAGTGTGAATGAATGAGTTTAAGAGGTGTTGTAGGTGGACAGAGCTAGGCTAGTTATTTATGCTAAGCTAAGCTAACTGTCACCTGGCTGTAGCTTCATGTTTATTGTACCGACATGAGAGAGAGCAAATAGGCATGTTTCCCAAAACTATTCTTTTAAAACTGTGACTAAATATTAATAACCAGCAGCAGCATCATAAACAGATGAAGAAATGTTTAAAGTCAAGTTGTTTTAGAATCAATGGTTCCTTTCCTTTTGTTCTCTGACTTCTTCATCTCCACAAACAGTGAATATTTCTTCTTCTTTGAGTTTTCAGCCTTTAAACTCTGCTCTCCACACTCTGTCATCTGTCTCTGTACTGGAAAGTAATTGCCTGAATGCTATTGTTGAAAATCAGAGTTTTGCTTTCAGGTTATGTTTCATATGCCAGAAGTGTCTAAACAGCTTTGATGGAGTGTTACACTATTAGCTCTTCCACTATTTAAAGCTTCTCACTGTAGTTTTATTTACTGACTGACAGCGAGCTGGTGGGTCACCTGGTGTTGTGCATGCTGTATGTGGGGCAGTTCTAATATACTATACTGTTAGAGGGTAGGCTGGATATAGAGTTGCTATCTTGAGCTCTTGGATTTAGTTTAGAAGTGTACAGCAGATATACATCACTCCCTAGAAAAAGCTACTTTCCTTTGTGCAAGACATCAGATTCATAACAGCTGTAGGGCTGCTGTTCTCCCGCTGACCTCGTTGCAAAGGCAGCTACGGGGATAAATGAAGTCCGGCAGTTTACATTGGCCTGTTAGTTAGAGGGGTCACCCTATAACCACAAAGTTACACATTCAAATCCTACATAATTTGCTGTGGATGAGAGCATCCGCCAAGTGCTGAATGCAGAGCGTAATGTAAACTGTGCTGTGCCGATGGCTCAGCTGTGACTCACAGAGAACTTATAACAGAGAGCAAAACGCTGACATTTGAGGTTATATACGTTCTCTCTCCCCTTTGTTGTTCACTGGATTTACCATTTGAAACATCGACTGGTGTAATGAAACGCTAAACGTTGACTTAGGGTGGGCCGAGCGCTCGAGTGTTAACAGTGATTAAACTGATAGAACCGTTTTGCGTTTGCAGAGCGCTCAGTTGCAACGTGGCGCTCGTTCAGGGGTTAATGCCGTCATCCATGCATGAAGGCACAAGTGGGCAGCAACGAGAAGAGCAGGCTCTTTATTCCGTTTGCCAAGTAGAATTTAGCTTTTCCTCTTCAGGCATTTAATGGAGATAACAGCTTGTTATTCAGAGGGCTGCACTATAGCAGGGCCGCCGCCGCCGCCGTCGCTACGTTGCTGCTGATCAGCGCTCATTAAAGCCCTCACATTGTTCTCTGTCTACTGGCTGCAAATCTCCACTTTAAAAAGCCAACTTGTGTTTTTAGGCTGTGTTGACATACCATTAGTAGTCTGCATTCTGGTTGCTTTTTTTTAAAAATATTGCTAGCATCAGTTTCTTTTTAAAAATTATGATGTCTTAAGGCAGCATGCGCTTTTATTCCTGTTATCTTTAAGCAGTGTTTTCCTGCATAGGAAATAGAAAAGCCACCACCTTGTTAGAATTTCATGTTGTTTCAGCCAAAACTTGATGATGTCGGCAATAATAATATAAAATGATTGTACAATTATTAAAAAATAATATTTGCATTTGCATTGATTTTTTCCTCTCTCTAGAAGTATGAAGACACCCAAACAGTACACCTGTATTTGATTATTGACCATGTAAGCATCAATCTGCAGCTAGAACAGCCTCCCCTGGCTGAAGGGATTTGCTCCCATTCAGCCTCCAGTCTGAGTGTGGTTGGCTACTGGTGTTGGCCCGTCTCACAGTCGGCGTTCCAGTTCATCCCAAAGATGCTGGATGGGGTTGAGGTCAGGGCTCCGTGCAGGCCAGTCAAATTATTCCACTAACTGATAAAACCATTTCCTTATGATGGCCCTCAGTTTAAGCACTGATGCATCGTCATGTTCAGTTTCATTTTGATTTGAAAAATAAAATTCTGCTTATAGGATTTTGGTTATTCTGGATTCCATTAGACTCTCCAGGTGATCCTGTTTTACTGGCATTTTAAAGAATATTTTTAACAACACACTGTGAAACAAAGAGCTTGCTTTGTGGGTGGCATTTGTGTAACAGATGATGTGGTGCATCACTGACTTTTTTCAATTACAATAGAAATAGATTATCAAAGCTGGTGCTTCTTGTCGGCAGAAGATCAGGATGTTACCATTTATTTTCCATTAAAACAGTAAAGGTTCAGGTTCAGTAGCTCACTGAGGCACCTGTGCCTGTGAGTTAAAACCTTGTTCAGCTCTGCAGGGCCTCAGTTTTGTATTTTGTTGTTGTGTTTCCTTCAGAGGCCTCCCCCAGTCCTGTAAAGAGCTCCCCAGAAACGTCTCCCATGACCTCTCCACGACAGCGCCGTGACTCAGACCGCTACTGCCAGCTATGCAACGCCTGGTTCAACAACCCCGGCATGGCTCAGCAACATTACGATGGCAAAAAGCACAAGAAGAACGCCGCCAGAGCAGACCTGCTAGAGCAGCTGGGCAAGACCCTGGACATGGGCGAAATGAAAGGTATGGAGGCACAGCTGAGGTGACTCATTACATTTCACCATGTTACTGGGATTTAGTAGAATTCATGCAAGTCTGACTGTTATGTTTAAACCATTGCCATTGCATGCATTTTAATTTTTATTCATATACGAACCACCTTATGGAGCTGATTTTTGACCAACGTCTCTGAACCTCATCGCCTCAGTGCTCAGGACGGCTGTCGTGTCTCTTTGCCGACGGCTGTGAGACTCAAACTAACAGAACAGTCATTTCAAGGTGTTAAGTAACGATACACAGTCCTGCTGACCACAGGGCTTCTCATCCACTGTATAATGTACTTAAATGGACAGGAGAGTGACCTAGTGGGAGAAGAAATCATCCCTTAATAGAGTGATCTTCATGGTTCAAGCCCCTTGTCAGCAGACACGCTGAAGCTGAAGTGGCCTCGAGGAAGATACTGACACCCTGCAGGCTGCAGGGGAGCCGTTCAGTGACTGACCCTGACCTCTGACTTGCCTGATAGGGAGGTGACGGAGGATCTCCCTCATGGGGATCAATGAAGTATTGCATTACTATTTGTTATTGCACACCATTAAAAGTTAACCACGCAACTGATTATTTTCTTTGGAACCAAAGATTATACATCTATAGTTTGTATTTAATGCTGATTATCAAATGTAAGCATGCTAACACGCTAAACGAAGATTTTTAGGGCACATCATCCATCTAATTACCTCACTAATTGTTTTATATATATATGAGTATATGGAGCAACTGTTAGTATTTTCTCTTCTATACAGTTTTACTTGGATATTGAAGTTGTAATTCTTGCTTTTGCATTTTTTGTCTTTGGCTTTTGTCGACATCTTTATGGATGAGGGACTGTGTAGTCAGATATGGAAGCCAATAATGTAACGTGTAATATTGATCAGTTGTAAAGAGCAGCATTCATTTGGAAACATTGCAGCTTTTTGTAAGTTGTCCACTGCTGAACTGGCTCTCAGCCCTCTCGACTGGAGCTGTCAGCTGGAGTCCTTTTGGAGTCCACCAGTGTGTCACAAGCTGTTAATTTTATGGAGGAGGAGGAGAGAACGCTCTTGCTTATGGTCTCCCAGTCACAATATGTCCATAACAATTACACAATATTATTCCAGCCGGTGGAGGGCTGGCTGCCAGAAGAGCAGAAGGAGCCCAGAGGTGCCCCAGAGGGCGTTGGCACATGACTGCACCGCATGGGTGAAACAAGTCCTCACAGCTGATTGGACACAGACTCCTAACTCCAGGCCTGATTGGTTCTTTATGTCTATAGGTGCATTGTGGCTGGTTGAGGGCAAATCCAGTGTCTGATGTCAACTCGGCTTCATCATGTTAACTTTTGATGTCTTTATGAAATACAGTTTGGTCTGTTTTGGTTCATGGTCACATGTCATGAACACTTTTAAGCATACAGGTTATATTTATGCACCAAAGTCTCGTCTCCACCGCTCCACTTGGAGGCTATGGTCTGTAATGTAAAACCGTCTTTATCTGTGGCTTCATCTCCTTTGCACAGCGCCTGGTTTTGCACTGTGTTAAGAGACTGATTCGCCAACATCAACACAGTCATTGGATAGGCTGAAAATGTCAGCGTGCTAGCTGAACTATTCAGCACTTGGTCTAATGAGAGTTTCTCTCCAGCAATTATCAATTAGTAATGAAGTGGCAAATCATCCTATCAGGCAAAACCACCACTGTGAGCCTGTGGATAGGAGAATGGGAGCGCAGCAGGCATAGCCGGGTATCCATGCAGGCGGGACATGAGGGGAGGCAGAGGATGCTGCTGCTGGCAGATGCTTCCTTCACAGCTTCTACTTGAAGCACTTTTCGATATTTCCTCTTTCATCTCTCAGCCCATCCTCTTTTTGCTGCTTTCTTCTCCTCTCTGGCCCATCCGACGCTGCCGTTCCCTTTAGCTGACCATCAGCAACATCCTCTTGCACTTCTCAACTTACTGAGAAAATGTGCAGTCTGACTCTGAAGATTGCCATGTGATGAAATATTCAACAGCTCCCACAAAGAAGAAGGTGGGAGGTGCCATCATCCTGGGGTCTGCATATTGTTTGGTGCACAGCCACGAAAAGTTGATGGTAAAGAAATGAGAGGGGGGTGGAGGGGGTAGAGGGAGAGTATCCGCAGAGGAGGAAGGCCATTAGCTCTCCTCTGCTCCTGTGTTTGAAGTGTAGAGAGGACCCTCCAGGGGTCAGCTGTACCTGCTGCCCACCTAGCTCTTAGCTCGGACCGTAATGAAAAACACACCCGCTTTTTTTAAAAGGAGGTCTGTAAATGTTTTATAGCTGTCTGTAGATACAGAAAGGGTACAGTTATGTAGGTACAAGAAAATATAGCTTTACTTTACAGCTACCAGAAAAATGGATGCGACTGTACACCTGCGCTCTTTCAAATGGCTCCAAATCATTTTGGCATAACAAGTCTGCAAAGGGTCCAGTAGTCAGTTCCATCCTTACTGCTCATTCTGTGCAAAGTGTATCGTAGATATTGTCGAGATGAAATGTTTCATTTACTGTAACAGTGAGGACTGTGATGTTTGCAGAAATGTAAATGGGGTGGAACATTAATTTGCGGGAGATAGTCCATTAAGACACTAATGCAGACAGATTGTGTAAGCACTTTTCTCTGGTTACTGCCGCTGGTTACTGTTCTCTCAAAGTTCATTCTGTTATTTTTTTCTGAGATGAAGACAAATATGAGCAATTTTACTCCATAATCAGATAAAGTCACTCGTTCCTAACTGTGAACGCAGTTATTTGTAATATTCTGAACTTTTAGCTCGGCCAGTTTTTCGACACATGGATAGATTTACCTGTTAGCTGGAACCTCCAACCCTCCCGCACTGTGTTTACTCTGCCACCCCCAAGTTCCCACCATGGCATCCATGGCACCTTCAGTATATGCCCAGAAACCAGTGCTTATGCTGGAATGATACTACGCCAGGCTTTCTGTGTGTAATTTAATCTGTGATAGATTGATTAAACTGTATTTAGGATAATGGTTTATGTAACCACACAATAAACTATAACGTTGAAGGTTTGACACAAGATCAAATAATAATGCATCAGCTGCCTTAGTTGATGGTACAAATTTAAATAGTAATTAACCAAATTACCAAAAATCAGTTGACACAAACTGAATCTGGGGATTTTGGGGCCCTGCAGATCCGGGGCCTGGTTGGTAATCTCTAGTCTTACACAAAGGTCAAAACACAAGATTTGAACTTGCTGTCGCTCCCAAATTGATTGACGGCATTTTACAAGGACGAAGACTTGGCAACAACCAATTCTTCAATCAACCAAACTTATTAAAGCTCTCTGATGGTGTTACTGGTTTGTTCACACTGGCTGCTGGTAATCATGGCAGGAATAAAGGCCCCATACTGTTCAGTTATCAGAAGTTGACTTTTTTGACTCAAAATCCTCAATCATGTGAATAGACTTCAAACTGCAGTAAATGAATTATAAATTGGCTGTGAGAATGTGTTGATCACAAATCTCTTCAAGTATTTCCTGCATAGTTAAAGAGAAATATTTTAGTGGAGTATCACTTTCAACCAGAGTCTTTCTCTGGCAGAGGCCCGGCTAATGATGGCACATGGTTCCATAGATCACTTCAATTATCTAAACCTTGAGGAATACAAAGAGATGATTGCTACTTAATTCTCTTAATTGCACAGGAATATAATGGAGCGCCTATAAGGGGCTGAAACATCAGACACACAGAGCTTTTATCTCCCTTCATTCTGTCTCCATGCGGCAGCTAAAAGAAATCTGCTCTGCTTCAGTGGTGGAAGCATCTGAGTAACAAACTTCTCTGAGGTTTTCTCACAGTGACGAGCAGACACTGCAAAGCCAGACGGCAGGCTGGTCGGATCAGCTGTCAACAAGCCACCAGGTCATGTTTATCTTGTCTTGACTTGTTGGACATTAAAAACTAAATGTTGATCTTTGAAAAAAGCAGAAAAGCTCACGATAAACTCGGCATAAGCAACATTTTACACACTGATGTTTTATTTCATGAGATGCCATTTGGTGAACACTGAATCTTTAAATATACCTGCATGCTGTCATTTCCCTTGTTTTATTAATTAGTGTTACTGTGTACTCTAGCTAATGTGATTTCCAACATCAGCAGACACAAGAATCATTCACTAGTCATGTAATTTCTTGCCAGAGAGGAAAATATTAAACATAAAATAATGCAACGTAGGCAAGAGTGTGATTGTTATTAGCCATTACAACTACTATTTCCTGGGCTGTAATACAGCATTAATATGCTCTTTCAATAATATCAATATATTATTGAAGGAAGATGTGCAGCAAGGAGAGGATGAGACAGACGTAATTGACTGGAGGAAGGTGATGTGTGAAGGTTTTGATGGAAGTTGAACCATTTTTCTGTCTTACAACTCGTATGTGTCGGTGCACAGGTCAGTTTATTTGACACGAGTCTGTTTGTTCTCTACAGGATAACAAGAGATCACAATCGGCACTAACAGATGCTTCTTGTGTTGGATGTGAGGGAACGGTCAGCATCTCTTTATTCTTACTGCTGCATCCGTTTCTATACAGCTGACTTCAGTGATGACGTTAAATGTGTGAATGATGATGAGAATCAAAACGATCCTGCTGCCTGCAAAGCACATGAAACTCTAGAAATACAGAGGATGATGTATGCTGTATATTTATATTATCAGGATTGGTCATGTGTGTTTTCACTATGATACATTCGAATTTGAGATGAATGTTGAGGTTAAGGTCAAATAGAAAAGCTCTTCTGAAGATTACTTCTGGATGGGTCTGAACAATAAAAAGAGATCAGAAACAGCTAAAGGAGGACAGAAACACGATTCCAGATGAATGATAATGTTGATCTGTAACTGCTGGATGTGGAAATATAAGTTAAATATGCAGCATCAACTTACAAGTTGATGTTCTGATGTTGTTGATGTTCTCAACTCGTTACTTGGTTATTGCAGGTTTACTGATAATATCTAAATGTTATTTTTCTCACCAACATAGCGATTATAGCATTATGACTTCTCTGTGTATAAAACTTCAGACCTGTATTTGTGGTTGACATAGTTTTAAACATCTGTGTAAACCTTCCAGTTTCCTATAAGAACACTGACCAGTTCTCACGTTACTGGTCTACATAACATCACTCAGTATTCAGACATTATCCTGCCATTCCTGGCATCAAAGGTGCCATTATATTCATCAGGCATAGTTTCCTATTTAATGATGACAAACTGACGGTAAGTCTGGTCTGTAACACAGACACTCATCAACCTGCTGGCTGCACGTCTAAGATTAATGTTTATGTAGGAAAACTCATCACTCTGCTGGTCTTTGACCAGTGAAACCACAGCTGACGGATTATTACAGTCTGTTAATGAAGTACAGCTGAGAACATTTTCTGGCCACAGTTGTGATTATAGCCAGTAAAATTAGCTTTTGATTTGATGTTACTGTTGTAGCCTTCTCTACTCTTATTATTAATATTAAACACTTGTAAAGTTATATGGGGCACCGCTCTTTGCTTTCAAGAGAAAAAACTGATTAATCAGTGTTATATCTGAAAGTCAGTGACCTCTGCCTCTCACTGCAGAGAAACATAACAGGACAACTTCCTAGGAGACATTTATTTAACAGCTAAATGTCTTAATAATACATGATAAAGAGAATAAGAAGACAAATGAATAACAAGGCTTAAGTTGTGAGATAAATTATTCACTTAGTTGGCAATAGTGAAGTGTGTAACTTAAAATTATAACAAAATGGAGGGACGCTATGGTCTTTAACTTCTCTAAGGAAATGAATCTAAAATAAATCTGCTTAGTTGGATCTGTTGGTGTGCAGGCCTGTGAGCCTGCAGGGCTCCTCAGCTGAAGCTGTCTCTGGGGCCGGCTGAGCTCCGGGCGGCTCTGTGGATGCGTTTTGGCTGCCGAGCCGTCGGTTCGACAGTGGAGCCTTTGGGCTGTCTGGCTGTCTTGCTTCAGAGCGAGCAGAGGGTCAAGACGTCACTGGCGCAGTGTTGCAATCAGTCGGATGTGGACAGCATGCATCAGCTGTGATCTCTGTGATTTCTGGTGATGTTGTGGTTGAGTGTCGAATAAAATTATTTCTGGCTAGACTGCTTTGTATTCCGTTTGGGCTCGGGTAATTCTTCAAAAGGAAAACTCTAAAAAGACCACAAAAATATAACAGAAAACAAAAGGAACAACTCTTCAGTTGATTCTGAAGCACTCTGAGTCTCATTTCAGAAAAAGATTAAAACAAAATGCGCAGAGTGCTCCTCAGAGAGGGTTGAGGGCCAGCCTCGGGGCTCCTCAGAGAGCAGGGTTGAGGGCCAGCCTCGGAGCTCCTCAGAGAGGGTTGAGGGCCAACCTCGGAGCTCCTCAGAGAGCAGGGTTGAGGGCCAGCCTCTGAGCTCCTCAGAGAGGGTAGAGGGCCAGCCTCGGGGCTCCTCAGAGAGGGTTGAGGGCCAGCCTCGGAGCTCCACAGAGAGGGTTGAGGGCCAGCCTCGGAGCTCCTCAGAGAGCAGGGTTGAGGGCCAGCCTTGGAGCTCCTCAGAGAGGGTTGAGGGCCAGCCTCGGAGCTCCTCAGAGAGGGTTGAGGGCCAGCCTCGGGGCTCCTCAGAGAGGGTTAAGGGCCAGCCTCAGAGCTCCTCAGAGAGCAGGGTTGAGGGCCAGCCTCGGAGCTCCTCAGAGATGGTTGAGGGCCAGCCTCGGAGCTCCTCAGAGAGCAGGGTTGAGGGCCAGCCTCGGAGCTCCTCAGAGAGGGTTAAGGGCCAGCCTCGAGGCTCCTCAGAGAGCAGGGTTAAGGGCCAGCCTCGGAGCTCCTCAGAGAGCAGGGTTGAGGGCCAGCCTCGGGGCTCCTCAGAGAGCAGGGTTGAGGGCCAGCCTCGGGGCTCCTCAGAGAGCAGGGTTGACGGCCAGCCTCTGAGCTCCTCAGAGAGGGTTGAGGGCCAGCCTCGGAGCTCCTCAGAGAGGGTTGAGGGCCAGCCTCTGAGCTCCTCAGAGAGGGTTGAGGGCCAGCCTCGGGGCTCCTCAGAGAGGGTTGAGGGCTAGCCTCGGAGCTCCTCAGAGAGGGTTGAGGGCCAGCCTCGGAGCTCCTCAGAGAGGGTTGAGGGCCAGCCTCGGAGCTCCTCAGAGAGCAGGGTTGAGGGCCAGCCTCGGAGCTCCTCAGAGAGGGTTGAGGGCCAGCCTCGGGGCTCCTCAGCGAGGGTTGAGGGCCAGCCTCGGAGCTCCTCAGAGAGGGTTGAGGGCCAGCCTCGGAGCTCCTCAGAGAGCAGGGTTGAGGGCCAGCCTCAGAGCTCCTCAGAGAGCAGGGTTGAGGGCCAGCCTTGGAGCTAGTCAGAGAGGGTTAAGGGCCAACCTCGGAGCTCCTCAGAGAGGGTTGAGGGCCAGCCTCGGAGCTCCACAGAGAGGGTTGAGGGCCAGCCTCGGAGCTCCTCAGAGAGCAGGGTTGAGGGCCAGCCTCGGAGCTCCTCAGAGAGCAGGGTTGAGGGCCAGCCTCTGAGCTCCTCAGAGAGGGTTGAGGGCCAGCCTCGGAGCTCCTCAGAGAGCAGGGTTAAGGGCCAGCCTCGGAGCTCCTCAGAGAGCAGGGTTGAGGGCCAGCCTCGGGGCTCCTCAGAGAGGGTTGAGGGCCAGCCTCGGGGTTCCTCAGAGAGGGTTGAGGGCCTCGGGGCCCCCTGAGGCTCCTGTTTTTATCAGTTCCGAGAGTTTTGGGTGTGTTTTGAGGCGTGGATAAGCCGCTCCCACCGAACCTCCCAGTGAATATTAATTCCTTTGTTTGGGACTTCTAAGGTGTGGCTGATACTCTGACTTGAGATGGTAAATTAATTTCCTACACTGGGGAATGAAGAGTTTGTACACGCAAGAATCACATACTTTAGGCATCACTACGACCAACCAAACATAACATTATGCCTCTAAGCTTCCTCTTACTGTACTTCAGCACACTTCAATCATTCAATAAGACTTCTTGTCTAATATGCTTATCAAAATATAATTGTCTAACACTACAGTAAAACACAAATTAAAACAATTAGGTGATTTTAACCTACTGTTTGTATAGTGATTATATAACATATATATATATAACATTCAGAACATATCAACATAAATTCAACATGACATTTCTTCAAACATCTCTAACATTATCAGAAATATAAATGTCTATAAGATAAGAGTGAGTATAAAAGGTTAAAGCAGCAGTTAATGTGAAATGAAAGCAGTTCATGAAACACCACATTTCTTCACATTTATAATGAGACAAGCAGATCCCAGATGGAGAGTCTTTGGGGATACGAGAGACCCCAAAGGGAGTCTGTGTGTCCATGTTTAGAGTTGTCTGGTCCATTTAAATACTTTTCGCCCAATCATTAATGTTGGTTATTTTGTCAGCCATCTGACTTTCCAAGAGTTTTGACGCAGTGTTGGTCTGGTCAGCGTCATGCTGTCACAGCCTTACTCAGGGAGGACGTGAGAAGGGAAAAACACTCACTTCCTCACTGAGGGAAGAATTTAAAAGGTTTTCTCCAGTGGAATTAAAGAAAAGAAACAGACTGTCCTCTACACTGTACAGGCCTTGTTACACACACACTTTGAAACTGTGTTTTTCAATATAAAAACATGCAATCAATCTGTCCTACCAATGGATGAATGCTAGCATAGCTGACAATATGTGAAAATGAATCAAAACACATAAACTCAGTTAACTTCCTCACTGTGCCGCATCTGGTGTTTTCACTCCCGTCCATTAGCATGACTGCCAGAAGAGCAGTACATTATACTTCATGTCTGCTCTGCGTCTGGTGCATCTCTTGTTTGAACAGGCCCTAAAGATGATTTCAGACCGAGCAGCTCATAGTCATGAAGTGCTTCTCCTGGTGAGGCCGGTGAGACAGCTGCAGGGAGGAAGCTCTTCACGTGGCGAGAGGCAGGATACTGTATGTTCCTGCTGAACATGTAATGCAATGTTAAATCTGTTTCTTTATTTAACAAAACAACAGCAGACAAAGCAAAGATTATACAGCCATCTCAACTGTAATGACAGAACTGACATGTTCGGTAGGTTAAGTCTAATATTTTTGCATGTTAGCAACAGCCTTGTGATCTTTATTTGTTTTTTTAAATGCTTTAGTAGAAAGTGATGTAAGGGGTTTGTTTTCTGCTTGGTGTAATTCATTTAGGCAGGTCTGAACTCTGTAATCGTTCTCGGGACGCAGACCAAAACAACTGCACCAAGACCCAGATGAACTCTGGAACGTGATACAACCTCGATCAGACTCGACTATGTATACTCTGCAAGTTTGAGCTAAATGACTCCCATAGCCAGGTGTACTTTGCATGCTGGGATTTAAATGAGCAAATTTAACAGTTGCCAGCAGCCAGCTGGAGAATTAATTGAGGTCCGACCTAGACAAACATCAAAGAATGTGTTTGGTTACAGGACCTTCTTCAGGACCTTCTTCAGGACCTTCTTCAGGACCTTCTTCCTGTGTTTACGTTCTCACTCCTGCCTCAGACACATCTGACCAATAAGTGGAGTGAACAAAGGTTCTCACACAGCTTTTAATGATGCATTTTGGTTTGCTTGGATTTTTCTCTGTGTGAAAAGAAACTTAACCGATGGGAAAACGTACAAAGTTTAACCAAATCATCCACTGATTTAGACCAGAGCAAACAAACTATAAGCTGCTGTGAAGTCTGATTGGAAACATGTAGAACATACTTTCATGTTAATCTCACTGGCAATACCATCAGTTCCCAACAGACACCTGCCTTGCTTTTGATGAATAAAGTGAATGCTGGTTAGCGAAGCGGCCGATCCAACTGAAAGACCCTTAAAGACGCCGTATGTAGAGTTTAGTGGCATCTAGTGGAACGGACTCGGCAGAAATGGAATATAATATTCATAAGCATGTTTAGTTAATTTAGTGTTTAGTTTTAGTGTAAAATCACCTGAAAATAAGAATCATTGTGTTTTTGTTGCCTTAGAATGAGCCTTTATATCTACAGAGGGAGCGGGTCCTCTTCCACGGAGGCCGCCATGTTGCACCGCTGTGTTTCTACAGTAGCCCAGAACGGACAAACCAAACACTGGCGGTAGAGACGGCCTTTCATTTCTCACTGTAGGTTTTCCTACACACTTGGAAGGGGTGGAGGGGGGGGGGGGGGGGGGGGGGGGTACTCAGTTCTGCAACCTCACCGCTAGATGTCACTAAATCCAACACACACACTGGTCCTTTAACTCTTAACTGGCATTTAATTTGATTGGTCCAACAAAGCACAGAAAGCAAAGTGGGTCAAATACAGAACAGAGAAGCAGAGAAATAACACTGAACAGTCATAATAATAACGGTCCAAGTCATCATGATCAAGCACTAATGAGAAGTTTAGAGTTTAGCATGGCTTATTCTCAGGTAAAACAGCATGATTGATCTGAACTGTTGTCACAGTGTATTCTGGGTAATGACGTAGAGTCCTTTCTTAGTACAGTACGAATGGAGGATTGTGGGAGTTGTGTGAAAATTAGCAGCTGTGGTGTAAAAAATTCATAGCTAATGTTGAATCCTGTTAATAATACACCCTTTACCTCCTTTTATTAACGAGGGACTGCTCAGAAAAACACAGATGATGATGTTCACACGCAGGTTGATTCATCTCACAGCTTGCTCGGATGCACAAAGTGTCATTAGTGTGACAACTATCAGTGTGCACACAGAACAGGAACTCCTCACTGTTTTAACATCTGTAAGGCAGATACAAGTTGAATATAAACCATATAATATTATTTACTGTAAGAGTCCAATGAACAACACGCTGTGGTTACATTTCTAAAAAAGTAGAAATTGTGTGTAAATTTCTCTATTTTTTAGTGCACTAACCCTACTTTAAATCAGATTTTGTTTTTGTTGCTACTTTGTGTATGTATGTGGATATTTATTAAAAATTCACTAAAAAGAACATCTTATATTTAATTAATGTTCAGTTCCACAGCAGCATCTTTTCAGGAGATTTTAGTGAGTAACTCTAAAGCCCTCGGGCCAAAGCAGTTAAAAGAGAAAAAATACACACATATAATGTCTAAAGTCTACTGTCAGTCATGTTCTCCCAGATCAAGCAGCAGTCAGCTCGCTCGTTCTCATTATCCTGGTCACTCAGTTCCTTTTGATTCCTCATGTAGCTGCCAAAAGAAGACACAGTGCTCTTTGATTTTGTCAGCGCTCACTCCAAAACACTAAATTTAGATTGTAGTCTAGCCTGTCAAACACCCCGACAGACAAATTGTGTTTTTCCAGACTCCATCACACCCATTAATAGGAGATGTGTTTCTGGCAGATGTGATTTAGCACGTCTCCCTCTTTCTCACTTTCTCTGTTTTCCAGCTCGTCCTTGTATGGAGCCCTGAAACAGCAGCTCTCAAGCTGTTGCTCTTGGCTGTGTGTTATATTTGCTACTCCCCCTGACCCTAAAATAGATCTATTACTGTCTTAATAGTAGTCTCAGAGACTGGCAAATTACAAATGGCTGATCAAGGTCCTCTTCAAGAGGAAACAAAGGGCAGAGCCTGTCCCCGCATATACTAACTGGTTCAATTTAAACACTAGATTGGACCAGCAGAAGTCCAACTACTGCCTGTTCTCCTCAAGATATTACATCTATACTTAATGCACATTTCATAAGTGTATGCAATTTCAGAGGCTAATCTTATCCGTCATTTGGTGAGCATTCAAGGCGATGAAAATACTTTTGAGTGATGATTTGATTGTTAAAGTCCATTTCACAAAGTAATCTATTAGAATATGCCCCACAGTTGCAACTTACCAAACAATTTGTCTCATTCGTATGCAGATTTAGCATATGTGCTTTCATCCTGGGTGTCCTGCTGCAATCAGAGAGGGAATGAGCTAAACTTGCACCATCTGAGTGGGGCAGATGGCTGCTGGTTAATTTACCATGAACCATGGACCTGCATCACCTTTTCCCTGCTCATAAACAGTCCTCACAGAGGGCTACGCTGCTGATTAGTCATACTGCCACCATGTTCCCTCCCAGTGGCTTAGGCAATAGGTCTCAATTAGCTGAGAGACAACCAGAGATTTACTACCGAGCAAATGAAATAACTCAACTCAGCGCCCGATGAGAAAGCCCCATTGTTATTGTTGAGTCGATGTACAGGCGACTGTGGCAGATAGAGTCTAGCTAGTGGTTACCATGTTCTGTTAGCTTTCCATGAGATTGGATAGTTTATTAACCACTATTCAAACTGCCTTTGACTTAAACTTTCTATATGTTATTAACCTTTCAGTGCAGCTTGTAAGAAGTTGATGGTCTGTGTTCATGGAAAGGGACTTTTTCTTCCAATTAAATTTCATCTTGCTGTCAGCTGAGTGACCCCATTAATGCAACAGACCGAGGGGAAAAAATTATCGGTCCGGTTCATGCTCACAATGGCTTTTAATAGAAGTTCAGCTTTTGAAATTATGCTAAAATTACAAATCTACTATCCCAACATCCCGTGATTGGTTCATTTTGCTTTAAGAGTCTGCTGGGAAGCAGACTGAGACCCTCCTTTTCAAGTGGTCTCTGTCCTTTTGTTTGGTCAACACCAGAGTTTGATCGACAGCTTTTACACCAGCCTAAACTAAAAACACTAAACACTCCTCTGTGGGAGGAGGAGGCGGGTTCGGTGGTAAACCAGGCTAGATGGAGCCAGTAACACATGGCTAGATAGATAGTTAGATGGCAAAAAGTTGCAAAAGCACGACTATTCGAGACCACTGGTTGCTTCCCATTTCAACCGGACATTTTTACCACATTTTACTGCATTCATAACCAACGGTTGCCATGTATAACCATGTCTCTGATCTCTTCCTAACCCTAACCAAGTGGTTTTTGTGCCTAAACAAAACCAGATCTTAACCACAGCGTTGTCACATAATTATTTTGTAACGGCATAGAGTGTAGCATAACATAATGTACGGTCCTATTCCACTGGGTTCATTTTCACCTGTTTGTAGTTGCAGTCTGCCCCGTCTGAAGCATCATAATGGCAGTAATAACAACGGATAACAGCCATTTAATGTGCCGATAACATCCGAAACAGGATGGTTTTACCCAGCAGCTGGTTAGCTTAGCTTAGCACAAACACTGGAATTGGTGGGAAACAGCCAGCTTGGCTGTGTCCAGTGGTAACAGTATCCGCCTACATGCACCTCTAAAGCTTATTAATTAATACATTTTATCTTGTTTGACAAACAGAAAACAGAGGAAACCAGGAAATAGTCAGGCACGTAAGCATCTGTTAACGTTTTTTCACCTCTCTCTCTCAACCCAACCGGTCAAAGCAGACGGCCGTAACACTAACCCACCAAGAGCCGGTTCTGCTTGAGGTTTCTACCCGTTAAAGGGGAGTTTTTCCTTTCCGCTGTCACCAAGTGCTGCTCATGGAGGAATGTTGGGTCTCTGTACGGTCTAGACCTGCTCTATGTGAAAAGTGCCCTGAGGTGACTTTTGTTGTGATTTGGTGCTATATAAATAAAAATGGATTGATTGATTGATTGACTGCGGTTTCTCATCTAACTCTCTGCAAGAGAATAAACGTTTTTTCCCAAAATGTCAAACTGTTCCTTTAAAAAGTTTGCCCATTGGCTCCTTTCTTTCAAAAGTTACCTCTGTGACTATAAGATCAAATTAAGACATCACTCAGCATTTTTCTCTGCATGCATCAGCTCCACAACCTGTTCCTGTGGTTATACAGTAATACAATTCCAACTTAACCCAAATAAATGAGACTGCAGAGCACATTTCTCTTCTTCTGCATCCTCTCCTAAGCTGCTTCTCTTTTCTCAGCTAAGGGAGAAGTTAAACAAAACAAACGAGTCTCCGATGACTCACCAGCAATGCCTCAGATGACAGGAAGCAAAGGTGATTGAGGGGAAGCCCTACCGAGGCCCGAAGGCTCCCGGTGCTTCATCGCTCATGCAGGGCAGCGCCATGAGGGAAGAGCCACAGGTGGCTGGCAGTGATGGATACCAGGGCCGCCATATAATCTTTCACCCTTTCAAAAATTGTTTGAGAAGCAAGCTGTCAAAGGGCCACTGCAGAGCAGACCCTCACTGCTCGCTGCAGAACTTAAATGTCAGCTCATGACTGCGTCTGGGGACGCCAGTGCAAAATTGAAATCTCAGCCCTGGTGGCAGCCATCTGACAGAGTGGTTATTGTACAGCTTATCAGGAGGGAAGTGAAAGAGAGAGATATGCCTCCCTCTCTGTGTCTGGGGAATGTTGGAGGGAAATAGCTGACATCAACATCTGAAAAGTAAGTTGTTAGCAAACGGAAAATTTTCACTATCACCTACACTTTCTACATTCCAGCAGCTCATTGCTCGGTGCGTCGATTTAGAGTAAAAGATGGTTCATATGGGAAAGTTGATTGAAGAGGATATGGAAATGTGATTCAATGAGTGCAGGGTGACATTTATTTTCTCCTGGCCTTTTGCTCTGAGGCATATTTATGGGGGAGTTAACTCAATTGTTAGAGCAAGACAGTCAAGACGGCCATTTTTCACACCACAATAAGATTAGTACAATATGACAGCAATTACATAGGCTGGTCATAATATGCAGCAACAGAACACTGACTCAATCCAACCATTATCACACAGAGGATGGTGTTGGTGCATGATTTTTTTTTTTTTTTTTTTTTTAAATAACTTTTTTGTCAAATGGAAATGACTTATGCATGCCTATCAAATTAAAAGCATGATTATTTGCGTTCATGAGAAGTTAGTGGTTACAGAGCTGAGTAGCTTTTAGCAGACTTTTTAATTTGGTTGTAAAAGTAGTGATGGAACTGCAGGTAGGACGTTCCACTGAGTTTCACACAGAAAGCTGACCGACCAGTGAAATGGTACAATCTGGTCTAGAGGATATTCTGGAAGATCTCATAGAACTTACTGAGCGAGTGAACACAAAGCCACATAGTGGAGGAGGACAAACCATTTAACATTTTATAAATCAGGCACAAAAAATTCTTATAACTCAGTAATTGTATTTGTCCATACAGAGTGTTTAGAGTAAAACAAAAACAATAAACTTATAGATACTAAAAACTAAAAGACTGTAACCTGCTCGCAGTTGAAGGGAAGTGTTTGAAGTGAACACTAGTATGGAAAGGGTTTGAAACTCTTTAAACTCTTTGATCCTCCCTCTCAATGATCTCGGCGTTAACAGTAGAAATACACTGTTCACGTTGCAAAGTAAGTATCAGGTTTAAATACCAGGCAGTGATGCCAGACAACGACCCAGGTTCAGCTTTTTGCCTGAACGTCAGGTCCACATACATCAGTGATCTTTTTAAAACTATTGAAAATATATTTGAGTAATAGTAACATAATAAAATGTGCATATAAACACTCTACTGGGGGAAAAAAAACTAATCACAGGTCTCTGCAGTTCTACCTTTCAGATTCAGCTGTGAAATGTATTTTCCTGAGATTGAAATGCATGACATTTCATTGTCTGCATCATTCTAATTGATTTTTTCCACTCCAGCAGAAACCACTATCAGGTAAGGCAATCATGAAAACCCACAAGGACGCTCACCTGAGAATGAAATGTATCTGCATCGAATAAATGTTGTTTTTATAGAAGGACTCTCTAGGTTTGATGGATTCTGCATTGATTTTATGCAGGAGAATGAAAATCATATTATTGGGTAATGATTCTAAAATGTCATATTTTTATTTACAAACCACACTGTAACTGAGGATGAAATATAAGCTGTGTTTATGGAGTCTACTCATTTCTTATTTTATTTCATTTGATATGTATTTGTGTGTGATTCCAGGTCTGAAACGAAGCTACTCCTGTGAAGTCTGCAGCGTCACACTGAACTCGGTGGCACAGTACCACGCACATCTGCAGGGCTCAAAGCACCAAAACAAGTGAGTGGATCACGCCACCGTGCACTGCAGCAACACAACTCATTTACACTTTTAACTATTGATGCTGCGGTGCTTGATGCTAAATGCTACACCTCATCTTTGGCACTAAGTATGTTGTTTTCTTTGCTTTCATCTGTGTCCTTGGAAGCTCCTTAAGGAGGCCTGTGCAGTTTAGATACAGTGCGTTTCACATGGCATGCATAAATGATGAGAGTATTGTAGAGACTGAAATTTTAGATGGGCTCGTTTTGCTAAGGGTATCCTGTGATTTATTCCTCATTTAAGTTCAGTCTCATTAGACACAATTTTAAGGAAACATTCTTTAATTGAGCTCTTTGCTGCTTTTACTGATGAGTCTGACGCCTGCGAGAGTCAAACTGGAGCTGAGAATCAACAGTTTGGTCACAACAAACAAACAGCCTGCTGGAGTTCACTCTCTAGCAGACTCCTGTCTCAAAACCAGCTATAAAACAAAAGCTCATTTAATAAATCTGCACACAGCCAATTTCCTGAAACTCACAACAGATATATTAAATAAATACTGAGAGGAGCTTTTGAAAATGCATGCACCATTAAGCAAGTTCTTCTAAACAAATGGGACTGGTACTGCAGTGAGTAGCTTCAGTCCTCATCTGTTTTAAAATCACAAAACATAAATAACAAGCTAGTTTTCTTATTTTCATGTCAAAATGAAACAAGAAACAACCTGATGTTTGATTGTAAATGCTGCCTTATTGTTCAGAGCAGTGATACTGGTACCGCAGGGCTTTTCCTGCAGTCACCAGCAGGTCTGTGGAACGATTGTGGAGTTCAGCTACTCAGAAAAAACTAGAAATCATGATTTGATCAAGTATACCTATGTATTTGCATTTAGGAAGACTATGAATAGATGAATAGATTTACAGTTGTTGTGATGCTGATCTTTAGAATATTTATTTATAACAGGTCTTCCACCAACCAGAGTGAGGTGTAACACCTTAAATGAACCATTCATTCATTTATTTCCTTGGAGTCTTTCTTCTCTGCACTGGTTACTTGACCTAAAGCAGTTTCAGTAGGAGCAAGAGGACTGCAGACTGTCTGGGGTTTTGCGTGGGCTCTGGGCAGTAGGTGTGAATTGATGGGGCTTACATGGTGCATGTCCTGGAATTAATTCCCCCTGTTGGGCAGTTTCTGGCTGCACACATCCACAGGGATGCTGGCATCAGGAGACGTGACACGCCGTTTAACAGCCCTGTGCTTTAGTCACAGATGCCTGCGCCGCCTTGTTGGAGCCACTGGGTTTCCATGCAGATCCTCTCGTACAGTCACACACACACACACACACACACCCTTCCCTGAGCAGGGCAGAGCTCTCAAAGGGAATCCAGGCCACATGCGACCCCCCTCCGAGCCCCCACCTCCACCCCAATCAGCCTGATTTCACCCACATAGCCCACAACGGTGCCTCGGGTCTATTTAGGTCATTTGCTTAATGCTAGTTTACACGGACAGAATAAAGGCTTATCTGCTTTAGAAAACTCCAGAGAGGGGCTGAGGATAATATTTTATGTGTCTGGTGTCCTTTATCACAACAGCACCGGAAAAAGATTACACAAAGGCATTTATTGTCTGTCTAAGCCTGAGAGGAATGGCTGAAAATTGGAAAATTTGCCATGTATTTGTTTTTAGATAAAAAAAATCATAATTTGAAAAAGGGAAATTTTCAAACACCCTGAGCCATGAATTGTATTATAATTATAACTCTGTCGTACGAAGCTAGTGGAGCCATCGCTGGAACATTAACTCAACTGACTGACATTAACTATGTGAGTTGACAAAGCTATGAAATTAAATTCTTGACTGGCTGGTACATATAACCTGCATGTCAGTGTGCTATTTATGTTCAGCCAAACATGGTTTAGTCCAGTGGAATGGTCCTTTTTACTGCCACAGGGTGGAGAGAGTCTTTCTCTACATGAATCTTTCTTGCTAACAGGTTAACAACAAAGTTAAGAAACTGGTTTGGGAAAACAGTCGGACATGAATACTGACAAACTAAACTTATTTTACAACAAGTTTGTAATTGTACTTGTTTAATACTGAATTTATAGAACATAGTCACAACTTAAAGCTGCCATAATATCAATAATGGGTCAAATAGAGTATTCAGATTACTTTTTTGTTGTAATGAATAATGTAATGAGTTAGTTTTGCAATTCAAGTGATCAATTAATTAGTTAGATTTTTAAATAAGCAATCCATTACTGTTAAAATATTACCATATTTCTCTGTTTCTTTTGTTGCCACAAAAAACAAACAAAACAAATAAAATCCCTGATTCATTCACACTGTTTCTCTTCTGGTAGCTGCGTACCAGTAGAAGGTGTCCAGTACCTTCGAGGTTTCCTATTTACTTTCATGTACTTTAAATAATTCAACTGTTTTCATTGCAGCTGAATTGCAAAGATGACACGTTGTATGAACTTGTTAGGCTGCATGCATTGAGCCCCGATACGCTCTTGATTTTATTTTTACTTCTAATCAAACGTAATTGTTAATAAAGAGCTGTAAAGGGGATATTGCATCTGTCATTCCCAGTTTACGGGCCATTGATTAGGATACGCAATGACGCTAAAGTCAATACATTCAAGGGCAGATGACAGACGGGGACGCTAAACGCAGGTCCAGAGAGGCGGAGACTGTGGATGGACCGTTCAGGATAATGTGAGTGTTTAGTCGTTGCCTTGACAACGTGCGTCCATGAATTTGAAGGTGGCGCTTCTGGAGGAGCACTGAATGGATATTAAGACTCTACCTTTAATATTGTGCAGAACACCAATACAAGCCTTGAATTTAATTTCTAGGCTTTATTAGTCCTGACAATCATATTTTATGCTCAAATCACTCAAATCTCTTAGCCGAAGTAAATTAATATCTGCAGTTATTGATGTGTATTCTTCCATCTGTGTGTGTGTGTGTGTGTAAGTTTGATTATGTCACATTGATATGAGGAGGGTCACATGGATGGACCACAAAACAGGAAACAAAGCCCACTGGCTGCATGGCTATGTAAGGTGAACTAAGGGCAGAAAAGAAATAAAGAAATCCAATTTTGACTCAGGAAGGGAACAAATTACCCGTTCATGACAGGCGTACTAATAAGAAGTGTGATCGATACTCCTCTAACGAGCCAGCTACATGAGTACAACAACCCTGATGCTTAAACCCTCTGATTTGCTTCTGGCATCCAAAGCAAGAGACTCTAAGCTAATGGACTTTGATTTACAAGATTATCAAGATTTACAAGTTTGGTCTGGCTTTATTGGCATATTTCTCTACTCTCCCTCAGTCATGCTCTGCTCTTCTCTCGCCTCCTCAGTTTGCAAACCTGAAGTAGAAAACTTAAAGTAGCTTCTTTCTTTTTTGACTGTGTTGGAGCGTCACAGTAAGCCTCTCTCTCCAAGACAAAAATAGCCGAGCAGCTTTGTGTGGTCCCTGGCTGAGGAGGAGAGGAAGAGCTCAGTGCTGAGTGCAGCAGGGAAGCCATGAAATGCTGGACTGGTGTGACTGGTCAGCATTAACTAAGGGGAAAGGAGAGGAAACCCAGTCGCCCTCTGGATGAAGGGAACTGCTGGAGCTCTCTGTTGATCTCTGTCTGACACCCAGTGACTAAGACAAAGTAAACACTGGATGGCAACCATTTACCGATCAATTTAGTGATCTGAGCTGTTTTTTCAAAGTGTTGACTTCAAAATACTTCAGCAGGATTAGTCTTCACTCATTAGCATGTTGAGAATGGGAAGTTATTGGATTTAATAGGATGTGAGGATCGAATATTCCCCACATAAGTAAAGCAGTGTGGTTCTTTACTTGTGTTGTTTGTAGTGACTGTGTGTGCAGTAGAGGTCACCAACCTGAAAGAAACATCTGCTTACTCAGGGCTCAGGTCAGCCTCAGGTTGAATTATCTCTTTCTTTCTTTGTTTCTCTCTCTGATGCTGCCAATCATCTGTGTCGATGTGTGTCCTGTGTTGCAAGTAGTTACACAATAAAACACAGCTAATGTGTTGCATTAGCCTGGTGAGCTAGCGGACAGTAATGGATAACAAAATGAAAAAGGAGAGCTTCTTATAATCCCAGATGATTTGGACTGCATTGTGGAAACATTCTGACCTTGTTGTGACAACAGATAAAAACTTCCGACCTTCGTCCACAACTGATCACACGGTTCAGCTGGGAAAGATGTTTACGAGCCACATTCATCTGGCAGATATTCACAGAAGATGAAGCTGATCCACTAACCCATAAGGCAGCTAATTTGTTATTTTGAGATGCTGCAGTGTTGACTGGAATGTGTGTATTGCCACTAAACTTATGGCTTATCAGCGAGGATAAGTTATATAATGTATGGTTTGGTGGGACACCTTCACATATTCTGTGTTGTCAGATTAGTCATTTTTTATGTGAGAGAAAGTCTTTTCCAAAGCAAAGGCCTGCAGATTTATATAGTGTGCAGTTCTTGGCCAGCTGCGGTATTCTCCAGTGGATACACTGGTAACCCTTCTTATCTTGTCTGATGCACTGGTTTTAAATGATCAGCCTCACTGTAACTGATGGTGGCCTGATATTCAATCACACAGAGATTATGATCTGTGTTACTCTTTCTTTTTGTAATAATGTGCCCCACAGATGTCTTCCATATTATATAATAGATGCATACTGTAAATGAATATGATGACTATTAGATGTCAGTTTGAACTCCAGAACAGTGAGATACCACGATAACTGACTGTCACTCTGTTAATATACACAATATTGTTTATTCATCCTGTTATAGAATAAAGGGTCTGAAGACTCACCATCAGTGAATGTAAGCTCAACCAGCAGGAATCACTTCTTTTACCAAATAATGATCTGCTTTGTAAGAATTTCTCTCTTAGTGCTGCTGCTAAATGTTCTTCTGCTTCATTTCAGGGTTTCACTTAAAGGTGCAGTGTGTAGAATTTAGTGGCATCTAGTGGAATGGACTTGACAGAAAGGGAATATAATATTCATAAGTATGTTTTAATTAGTGTATAATAATTATGGATATAGCTACCATGATGTCACCCATTGGTTTCTGAAGACTGGTTTTGAAGCTCAAAGGGGGCGGCTCTGGCCGTCACCATCTTGACATTGCCTGACTCCGCCTCCAAAATGGGCAAAGAGGTGGAGCTGAGGCTGCTGAATGAAGCCTGGTTGCTGAAACAAGCCAGATAGTGGCTAGCGACCTGTCACTGAAAGCAACCATGTCCTTAATTATACATAACATTATGGCTTAATAAAATTTAAACAGATGAATTATTAAAAAAAATTCACCCCTGTACAGTTGTCATGAACGGGGAAATTAGCTACCAATACCAAAACCGTTTTTTGTACCAGGCTGTAAACATGTTTATTTCTGCTGTAAAGTTGGGCATTTTAACTCGGGGGTCTGTGGAGTCTCAAGTGGCCGTTCAAGGAACTGCAGTTTTCGGCACTTATGCATTGACTTCATTTTCAGCCTCAGAGGTTGCCTCTAGGTATAATCCCATGAAAATAAGAATCAATGTGTTTTTGTTACCTTAGAATGAGCCTTTTATATCTACACAGGGAGCGGGTCCTCTTCCATGGAGCCCCGCATGTTGCACCACCATGAATGGACAAACCAAACACTGGCTCTAGAGACGGCCTTTCATGTTTTTTGCGGGTTTCGTGGCCACCTTAGGTTCTCCTACACACTTGGTAAGGGAGGAGGAGGGGGAGGGGGAGGGGTATTCATTCGGTTGCAGTCTGCAACCTCACCACTAGATGCCACTAAATCCTACACACTGGTCCTTTAAATTTCATTGCATTGCGTTTTAAACCATAGTTTACTGTATGGTCAGCTGCTAGAATGATGCTGCATCGTAGACAGATGACTTGTTAATATGCGTATTTCTGCAGTGCAGTTGGACTCGGCTGCTATCGACAGGTCAACTCAAACTGACAGTGTAATTATTGTGCCATCACTTCATCCCAGGACAACTATCCATCAAGGGTCAAGCATTCCCACTACATGCATGTGTTTTCATCCTACATGCATGAGCACAGACACATGTGTGCATGCAAATAGGTTTTAGATTCAACCATGCTGATGGGTCACATATCTCCTCACTGCTGAGGTGGATGAATCTGTTTCACATCATTTTACACAGCGGTTGAAGGATTTATTTCATAAACACTATGCAGTGTATCTTTGTTGTTTATAGTTGTTATCTGCAGATAAACATTTACAGTTTTCACCCCTTCAAATCTGACATCATATTGACTCCAGCAGCCAAACATCTGAGATCACTGTTGTGGAAAAACAATGCAAGTGTAAATGTATTGTTTTTCTCACTGTTGAGTTGCTTTCATGACCTTTGGGCACTTGAAAACTGTTAAAAGCTCGGCTGTGTAACGTCAGACACAGTTCACAGAAGATGAATCCCTCATTTCTGAAAAACAGGCTTTTTGATGAAAGTTGAATGCATCGACCCTGCCAGCAGAGAGCCTGATAAATCACTTATGTGAAGGATTTCTTTTTATCCAGAGTTTTTTGTTGCTGCAACATGCTGTATTGTGACAGTCAACACTGATTTGGAATAATATTTACCTAATGATAAGGCATATCAGTCTCCAGATACTTTCCCCTGACTGATGTGTACACTATAAAAAATTCACACTGCATCTCAGCAACCCATGTAAATGCTTTACTTTAACTGATCTCACAGCACTGCAACATCACATGCAAAAGACAAATTACATCAGTTTGTCTGTGAACAGCAGCTCCGTGAGGCTGCACTAAATGCTGACATCAGCATGCAAACATGCTCATGATGACTATGTGAGTTGAAAATGTTAGTTGATGTTTATCATCTTATTTTAGCTTTCTAGCATACTGATGCTAACATTTGTTAATTTGCACTAAATACAAACGAATGTCATTAGTTTTGTAGGTATGAGGTCATAAAACAAAGTATTGGACAAATAAAAATCTTGTTGCTCGATGAAAAGTCACAGAATCTAAAAACATTATTAGAATTCACTCTGCATCCTGCAGGCACCATGGACATCTGTTCCAAATTCTATGGTAATCCATCTAATAGTTGTTGAGACATTTCACTAATGACCAAAAATATCAGCCTCATGGTTGCACTGGAGGAAAAGTCAGTAGGATTCATCCTCTGGGAACCATGAATGTCTCTGGCAACCCATCCTTCATCTGATGAGATATTGGACCAAAGTGGTGGACCAACCTACCGACAGACGTTTGTCATCAGGAGGAGCCACAGCTCTAGCTGCGCTAAAATTACATAATAGCGAGGCAATGTGTTTCACTTTCACTGCGTGGTGTCATTTTAACTCAATATGGTTGTGTGAGGGGGGCGATATGGTTGGTGTGTAGAGTGCTGTACTCTGACTCATGCTGTGTCTCCTGCTATGCCTGCAGAATACACTGTAATGTCTATTATATTCATCCAGGTTAAATCCAGCCGGTTGTACTGTCTGACAGGAGGAGAAGGATTTATTCTGTTTATCCTGGTAGCTTGCTCCATGCTCAGGCCAGAGATATGAAACAGAATGACATATTGTGATGCCAGAGCTTGACTCCCACCTGTTTCCCCCCTACAGTCCCTTGTGTCTCTGCTCCACGGTCACTAACAGAACAAGCACAGATGCTTTCATCTGTCCACTTTAACACCCAGTGCTTTCACATCACATACTGTATGCCTCCTTTTAGAAACAGGCGCATGGATTCTACAGTTCAGCTGCCTGATGTGTCTTTGTCATTCATGATGCCCAATTTACCAGCAGTTTATCTGTGGCTTGCTCCTCAAGATAATCCTCTCTGATTGCTGGACAGCAGATTCTCTGCTCCCTAAAAAGGAGTCTATTCCCATAACAATGACTCACATATTGATGTAAAAATGAACGAGCTGATCAAGAGATGGCCAATTATTGACAAATGGTTATTGATGAGGGCAGACAGGTCTGTCCACAGTCTTCTTCTGTGTTCTCTCAGGAATGGTAGTCGATGTGCGAGGTTAGCCTGGGGAGTAATCAGCCCCTTGAGGCTCCATCCTGCCTGCCACAAATCACCGTCACCACCCTCATGATTCCTCTCTTCCATTCAGCCTTTTGTCAAACAAGTAAAACATGCACATACAAATGATCACATCTTCAAAGCATGAAAGAACACTCTCTAATAAGCCTTGACAGTTTCTCTCATTGCAATTCAGGCAACATATTTACTTTGTCTGTTCAAAAGGAAGCTGGATTCTGCTGGTAGCATTTGTTATCTGTACAGAAGCAAAGGCTGGTGCAGCTGTGGGAGAACTCTGCTGGGAGATAGACTGGTGCTTTGGACCATCAGGGTATCCCTGGGAAACATCCTGCGCCACATTTTAAAGTCCAAAAAGTTCAAATGGCTGTCCCATGTCTAAATGAAATATGGCTCTTGACTCATTATAGAGAGCAGTATTAATTCATCCTTTGCGGTCTTTAGTTTAGCCAAAATCCACAGCACAATGATCACTTTTTAATGGTGCTTTCAGGTGGAGCCATGAAACGCAGGTGTAAATAACAGCAGTATTTGTTCTTATTAGCAGCCTGATGTAATGTTTTCTCACCGCAGACAGGATTTTATGACATTTTACAACCTGGCACATTGTTCTGCCATTTGTCCATCAGGTGTTGTTGTGGACTCAACTCCGGACAACTAGTGATCACCAGGAACACCATAGCAACCAGATAGCAGCCACTATCAAACACCATGGCAACTCGACTCTCACCACTGATATTTATCACTAATTGAGTGCAGATTTCTGATGATATAAATTGTCAAGGAATCCCAGAATGCATCATTACTTTTGGTGTCTGTCTGCTAGCAACACAGACTGGTTGGAATAACTGTCTAGTCGTGTGCCAGCATGATGATTAGTGTTAAGGTTAACTCTAGAAACAGGACCAACCCGTCAGTATGTAGGTCAGTGCAACACCTTTAGATTTGGGAAATGTATAAATTGACTCGTCTGCCATACATAGCATGTTGAAATTAATTTGATTTGAATTTAATTTGATTTGAAAACGACTAAAGTGTTCATTTTTCCTTTTATATCACAAGACAAAGAATAAGAAGCTTCGTTGCGTCTGTCGCTCTCTACAAAGGCAATTTGTCATCGAGGTGTTGAAAGTGTTGAAATGAAATTGAATTTTTTTTTAATACTCAAAACTTCCCAGTGCTGACAACTGCAACGGCTTGATTTGAAAAATGACATCACCCTAATGTTGTAGAGACTGAATAATGATTTTCAGGTAACGACTTCATCTAACATAGAAAATGGAAAAGAATAAAATAAGCTTGGAGATATACAGTAGTGTTTTGAAATGAACTCATCAGTTGGGGAGCTGTGGAATGACTCGGGGGGGCACCTGTGGTTCTGGAGGCACTGGGAGGCTAAATATTGAGCATGTACAGCCCATTGTGTGCTGAAGCAGAAAACAGCCAGGGCTGAGGCAGGGGGAATTTTCTGTGCCATATTTTCCCAGCACTCATCTCCCGTGTAATGGCTCCGTGATTTACAACAATGCACAGCAGGAGCTCTGCAAAGAGTCGGGCCATTTTTACACCTTGGGCCCATTAGCTGCTCAGTGGAGGGACTTTTACAAACCACTTTATGAGTGCAAGGTAGGCAGATATTGATGACAAGAGCAGCTCCCAGGCATGACAATCAAAGGTTGGCTAGGACAAATGACAAAGGCAGCAACACCACAGAGAGAGATCGCCATGCTTTTTATTATTCGGCCCCATTTCACCGATCATCAAGCCTCTAATTAATCCCCCAGTGTGCAAAGAGATAACTCAGTTGGCTGTGCAGAGCAGGCAATTGTCAATCTCCAAACGGGGCAAGTGCCTGTCAGTACCTGCTTTCTTCCTCTCTTTCTTCTTCATTCTTCCATTGATATTCTCTCTGGGGCCTGCTGAAACTGATGCTGGATGAGATGCCAGCCCTCATTTCATTTAATTAATTTAATTCCCCAGATTCGCCACTCACCGAAGGGTAATCAGATATTCACTTTCATTTCTTTCACTGTTGAAGAAGGCTGGCCCGTATGGTATGTATAACGTATAGATACGTATAGATACGGGGATATATGTAGAGGGTTGCCTTAAAACAGCCTCCATGCACCCGACTGTCCCCCATAAAATCAAAGGAAGGCTCGATGCTGTAAGCAGACTTCTTCTTTTTAGATTTTATAAGCTGTCATTTAGGTAAACTTTGAGCTGCCACAGATGATTAGTTGGAGAGAAAAATGCTACTTTGTATCATTTCTAGTTTTGTAGGTTGTTTCTGTTCAAAAGGACCGAGAAGAATGATGTCAGTCAATTACTGGGCTCCATTTGTTGTTATGCTTATTTTCAATTTGCACATAAAACTCAATATATCACAAAAAGGTTTTTATGCTCTGTTGAGGTGGAAAAGCTGATGAAAAGCGACAAAGTGCAACTTAAAGAGACTGAACAAATAAATCATGACGTACATGAAACTCAAACGTCCAGTGAAGCTTCTGCATAGTGGAAACATCAGATCAGTGTGGACCAATGAGACATGAGACAATAAATACATGAAACAAACAGAAACGCCATGCGGCACTGGGCTGGGAAGCAAAACCAGGTAATTACAACTTCTGGGTCCAAAAATTATTTTTCACAAACACAATCATTAGAAAAAGTAAATTTAAGACTAAACATCACTAAATATGAGCTACAAATAGAATGAAATAAAATATCCATAATTTTCTAAAATTCTCATTTTAAATGCAATTGAAACTAGTTATATATATATATATACATATACATATATATACATATATATATATATATATATATATATATATATATATATATATATATATATATATATATATATATATATATATATATATATATACATAATATCTCTAATATAAATTCTCATGTGCATTTTTCACAGTGTTGTTTATTGTTATTTATTGGAAAGAGCAGTAAAGAAACGGGCCGGTCTGACAGAGACTCCTGGATGCATCAGATGTACAGTAAATGTACCAGTCTGCAGCTTTTCTTCCATACATCCTCTAGTGAAACATAAAAGGTTTCTTCTTTTTCCTTTGAAGCTTTTTCTGCTGCACAAAGTAGCTTCAGCATCTTCTGAGATGTCCCCTGTTTATTATCAGGAACAGTGGTGCGTATGTGTGTGTTCTGTAAAACATAAAACTACTGTCCTGCATTTTCACACCAAAGTCCTCATGATGCTTTTTCTGGGTTTTTTTCCATGGTGGATTATTAGATGCAAATGTGTCCAGCTCTCCAGTATTGTACAATAAAATTGTTTCGGACAGGTGACTTCCTCCAACACAGACAACACAGACAATGATAAGCTGCAACACAGCCGAAGCAAGCGAGGCTGTTTATCACGAAGGGGGAATTAACTTCAAAGGGATTTGAAAATGTCCATGTGGAGTAGGCTTGAGGATGAATTATGCATGAAATATGCTTCACTAGAGTAATGTGCTGACACAATTTGTCACACGCTACAGGAATACATAAGTTGCAGAGTAGCCATGTTGGAGGAGTTGATGCAGTCAGGTGGTGTGGTTTCTCTGGGCTGTTGGAGGTCATGCAGCTGTGTAACCTACACCGACTGCACAGTGAATTACTTATGAGACCCTTCCTCGCCTCGGAAGGAAAGCTGGAAGCCTTGATATACAGTAGCTTTGAAAATTCTTACTCTTGACTTTAAGTCTGTGAGTTTGCTTGTGTGTGTGTGTGTGTGTGTGTGTGTGTGTGTGTGCAGGGCAGTGCAGTGCTAGCAGGATTTGAAGGCTGGGCTTGAGGCCATGTATCATCCCCAAGCTTCTTTAACAGCCTGTCCTGCTGTCAGTCTGAGGAGGATGCACATTTGAGAAATGACACTTTGATGGAGAGGAAGGCAAACAGCAGCAAGGATTTTAGATACTTAGACAAAAATCTGTTTTCTGATTTCAACACTTCTCACTCACAACAAGATGTTGTTGTCGATGCTCTGAGTGACTCATCTATTGAACATGTTCATCAGTAATCTGTGAGACATCATGCAGCGCTGGAGAAGCATTTATTGAATAAATACTTCTTCATGTTATCCAGGAGTGGATAACATGAAGAGTCAGAGCACTCAAATGCAACACAGTATAAAATGTTCTCCTGTACAGTAGATATATATTCAGGTAGTGAACTGCTAATAAAGAAAAGAGTGACTCATTTCACAGTGACAGCTTTTACATGTATAGGTCATAATCTGCCCTCAGCCCCATGGAGGAACGTCTCATTCGCTGCATGGACTCAGTCTCACATTATTCACATAGAAAAGACAAAGATGGGCGAGTTAACCAGACGTACATTTACCAAACCAACCAGTTCGTCCTCATCCTTCACAGAAAAATGTAAAACCACTGTGGCAACTGATATGATATGATATTATTTTATTCATTTATTGACAGACACAAAAACAAAAATTGAAGAGATAACGTGTTAAAGTGAAAAGACTTATTTCCCAAGTTATGAAAAGATAAAGAAGCATAAAGAAGCTCCAGTAAAATAATAACTCCCACCTCAAAACACACTCAGAAGTGAGATTTATGCTTTATGATTAAATAATGATACTTTTATAAGCAGAAATAGTTGGATGAAGACTAAGTGGTTGGTTTGGTGAATGTACATCTGGTTAACTGCTGCACCTCCATTAAACAGCAGCACACAGCTGCTTGTCTCGCTGCTCCATGTGAAACATCTGTGTCTGCCTGCAGGACTATCTTCCTACTCTGACTCACTTATTCTTTTACACAAATGATTTGCTGTAACGCAGCGTTGATGTTACCATCAATAAATCAGTTTACAGTAGATTCCCTCGTTTCACTGAGCAGCAGCAGCTTCATTAATGACATTTGTGTTATTAAACACTGTTTGTCACCATGTTGTTGACATCAGAAGGTTTCTATAATAACAGGTTACCACTCTGTAATAACTGGATGTGGGATGAAACCAGGCATCATAACTGGCTTCTCCAAACCATAATATGATCTTATAATGAATAAGATGGTTTGACTCTGTTGTGCTTTGACGGTTTTTATTGTGTTGAGGATGTTTCATGAATCAGAAATGTTAGTGACATGAGTTGACTGGAGTAAATGCTGACTAATAGTTATTTTGAGTGTTTATTTATTGGTTATAATGATTAGGTGAATTATTGTAATGAGCTATAATATCATATTTAACACCTTCAGAATTATAATAAATGCTTTTTGTAACAGATTCTTTTCAGTGAACCTAAATAATCCATCATGAATCTTTAATTAAACTCTTCACAACAACATGTTTAATAGTTCTGGTTATCTTGAGAGAGAAAATGTGCAACACATCCACATTTGAAGCTACTAAGATGCACTGGGAAGCAGATAACTGGAAGTGGTGAATAGAACTGAACTATTGAACGATGTAGAGGGAATCTGTAAGCCAGAGGAGAATCATTAGTGTATTTGTTATTTTCAGGCCAGCAGAGATGTGCAGCGACTGCTGTAGGAATCAAACCTGTGTCCTGCTGGTTCGCAGGCTGCAGTTAGCTGTTAGCCGCACAAACAAGAGGAGAGAGATGTATGCATAGGTCTCCGAGGTGGCTCGTAATCCAGCTGTAGGCTGTGAGTTTGCTCACTGGTGTAATGAGGTGCTAAATTAGACAAATTGAACTCCTCCTGAGACCTTAACATTGAAGCTTACTATGTTTTAACTGGGCTTTGCCAGCTGCATCATATCAAATTAAATATGGCTTAATTTAAGAAGAAGTGATGTAAAATGCCTTGAAGGGGAAAATACACTCTTTGAATGAGATCATTTTGCTGAGAGAATATTCCACTAATCCTGAATGTACTGTAATTAAAGCAGGTTTTACAGCAATGTAAAGCATTAGGTTGAGTGTATATTCATACATATGAATGACACCAGTGGATCAGAGCACCTCAAGTTAAAGCAGAATACAAAATGGAAGGAATCCATTACTGGTGTTTTTTCACTTTCAGTGCCTTTTCTCTGAGGTCTTGAGGTGGTTTTCTGTTTTTTGTAGATATTCTTCCTTCTTCCATCTTACATTATTGTGTGCTTGAAAAATTAGGTTTATACTCATATCTCATACATGGAGGTATTTGCCTGTAAACTCACAGTCATTTGAAGTGTCTAGAAGAGAGAGGATGGATATATAGAGGACATCAGTAACGGCTGAGATTGACACTTAAATGAGAATAGCTGGTCCACCTTAAAGGTCAATCCACCTTAAGTGAGCACGGTCAGGTTAGGCTAACCCATTGTTGCTATCTTCAGGGTTAACCTCCTTCACTCCTGCAGCAGTCGGGGAAACAACAGATGAGAAGCTTCAGCATTTATTGACTGACAGACTGCAGCCTGAACATTTACTGACAGACTGACACCGTTTCCTCCGCTCACATCCACCGTCACTTTACTGCTGCTCGCTCTACTTGCTAAACTCTGAGCTGCCAAGAAAAACAGCATTTAAAAGTGTGTTACTTTTTTAAAAAGAAAACATAAAGGTGAAAAGTTAAAGAGTTGCAAAGTTTCTATCAGGTTTTACTGACTTTCTTTCCTTTGACTATATCTGCATTAGAAGGACGTTGTGTAGAATAAAGTCAGTGAATCTGTTGAAAGTGTTTCTGCTGTCGTAGTGAAATCTTAGTGAAACTGGAGCCACATTAATGATTTGTGTGTTTTTGTCCTACATTTTTGTAGTTACTTAAAAGTTATGTTCAGGAGATCTAATGTTCAGGAAGGTTCAGTACAAAAGACAAATAATTGTCTGTGTACAGGCGGACGTCTGACTGTACAGTATGTCGTTGTACTCGTATATGCACCACATTAAACTCTGCACTGAAACGAGTGCGACAGTTTGTTGTGTTGTCGCTGTTGATGAGACAAACACAGCAGGATGTTCCTGTGATTACTCTGCTTACCTGAAGACAACATGTAATTCTCACTGCACAGACAGAGGAAACAGCAGTGATTACAGGCAGTAAAATAAAGCAACAAAAACAATGCTAACTGTCTATCTGCTGTGTTTCCGCCCCTGGTTACACTGTCACTGTGTATCCCATCGGGGCACACTGCAGGTTTCCTCTCGATTCATTCCCATCTGCGCTCTGGTGGTGCTGTTTATACTGCCTGTGAGACAGACAGCTGCTGGTTTGTCTCGACAGTCTTCAGTGGTTTGAGCGACTGAGTGAATCTTTTCTGCTGGCCAGAGAGACATGAGGACAGAAACTGTGTGATGATAAACTGATAAGATGAGGCTCTGTGTTGGTCCAGGCTGCAGGACTGATACATGAAGGCTTCCACTCATCTACTCAATCACTCCACAACGGGGATTAGACAGCAACCTTTTGATACCGACTGTCAGAAGATAACTGAGGGGGCTTTGTTGAACGACCCTTGTGACCCTCATAAAGGTGCACAGGAAAAAGGGATTTTTGAATCTTGTCAGCAGTGGATAAAACCAGCTGCTCTACTCTATATTTCTACCTTGCTAATTATGCCATCAACATATTGCTGAGATGTACAATTTTAGTCCCACATCTCCAGGTATTTTCTTTTGAGACTTATGGATAATTTCTATGCACTGCTTTCAAAACCAATCAACTATAGCCCCTTCAGTTTCTTTAGTCATAACTGAGTCTTGAAACTAATTGAGGAAAAAATTCCTTTGGGGTTTGGTTATTTAATGTTCTTTGTGAAATGGAGCGATACAGTTGCTGATTTGTGCTGCTACTCACCTGCAGCAGGTCTATACTTTTAAAAGGTCAGCCTAAATGTTCCTTAAGTGCCCCTCTGGTGTTCCTGTAGGGACACACCACACCTTATGTGCAGACATCT
This sequence comes from Thunnus thynnus, assembly GCF_963924715.1. Classification (NCBI taxonomy): domain Eukaryota; kingdom Metazoa; phylum Chordata; class Actinopteri; order Scombriformes; family Scombridae; genus Thunnus; species Thunnus thynnus. The sequence continues at coordinate 8,146,817 of NC_089518.1, forward strand.
GTGGCTAAAATGTGAAGCTCAGCATTTCACTTGACTTGCACTTCTGCTTGCTGCAGGAAAATAAAACCATGTCTCTCTTTTCCTTGTGTGTTGCAGTCAATCACAGCCTACGCTGTCACATGGGCGCATTGTTAACTTCAGCTTTGGTTGAACAATGAATCACAGTTTGTGGTGTGTTTCAAATGTCTGTATGTTAGATTACCTAAACCATGTGTTGAGAGTCTGAGTGCACCTCAGACAACTAGTGTCATATTAAAAACTGAGTGTTTTGGGGAAAATGTGGCAGAAAAATTGCTTAAAGGATAATTCTGGTTTATTACAGGCTCTTATTTTAGTAGTTTGGTTACAATAAACAACAACAAAGTGATACGCTGTCATATCAATACAACAGCAGTCAGATGATCAGACAGGTTGTAAACAAGCCAACAGTTTAACAAGATTATCTAAACTACTTTATTTGGAGGTAAAACTGAAAGTGAGTGCACGTGTAATATTGGTAACAAGTACAGCACAGCAAGTATTGTAAATCAAAGCAGGCTGTCTGGTCTGTAAACTGTAATGAATGTTTACAACAGATAGTTTGGGTGATAAGTTTACTGCTCAGCTTTACTTTATCTACCAAATAAGTTTGACTCACCTGTTTGATCATCTGACCTCTCAGGATTAGCATGTTCAAGTAACTTGATGAGTACAATATATTATATATATTAAAACTTACAAAAATAAGACTGAAGTTAGATACAATAAACAGTAATTATACTTTACATTGAATGAATGGTTCACAATCAGCACTATCAGCAAGTATTTTTGGGCAAGTATGGAAAGTTTATGGATCATTTGCAAATAAGGCTGATAAATTGTAGACTTTTACATAAATAATGAGCCTTTAACTCTACTGTCTGAATATGAGACCTGTCGTGTATCACTGATCAGTCTGACCCTCTCTCTCTCTCTCTCTCTCTCTGTTTCCCTCCTACAGTCTGAAGAATCAGATATGCGTCCAGTGAGCGTGGGACGAAGACAAAAAACAACTATTGGATTGATGTCAGACAAGCTGTGGTCAGCTTGCCCTGCTTTTTCTGCCTCTGCCCTGCTTACGCTCCCCTCCACATCGTTTCGATTTCTCTCTCTCTCTTCTGTCTTTCGCTCTGTCAGTTTCCGGCCGTCCTGACAAGGAGGAAAATAAAGAGATTTTTTTTTGTCACACTGTAGCACTGCATCTACTCTCACCTGTCGGTATACGGTACAGTTTAAACAGTTTCTCTGCATTGCTGGCCACTCTTAAATCATTGACCTTTGACATTCCACAGCAGCTGTGTACTGCGGTCTTTTATCCACTGACAGTCAAGAGCGCTGAAGTGGATCTGATACACAGCAGCCTTTCTAAAAATGCATGGACTAAATTATACTTTACTGTCCACAAGAGATGCTAAGAGTACTGTAAGTGAAACTTTGACTTGAGAAAATGAAGGTTTTTTTAAACTATATATAGTTTTTGTTTGCTTTTACTTGAATGAAACAGCATATTTGTTTGAAATTAAAAGAAAGGATATACATCATTCAGCATTTTTGGGCTTTAATTTTGAATTATTATGCTCTTTTGCCCTCATATATGGTACACACAGTGTAACTTAACTGTAATGCTTTTAGTGCATATTTTCAGTTGAGTTAAATCCCTTCGTGGCCTAAAGGGGTTGATGGCAATAATGACACTGGTTGGACTCTTACTATACGTTGTAATGGCATTATCTTCTACTGGCTGTACTGAATGGTAAATGACTTCTGTGTAGTGCTTTAAGGAGACCAACAGAATTGATACGATATGTCTGCATCTACACAGGAACAGGAGATCATTTTGAAAGCTTAAAATGTAATTCTTGTTACTTACAAATTCGGTAGTTTTAGTCTTGATCCCAAATAATGATAACATCATACTCACCAGGTTAATTTACTGACATTTATGAACAAAGCAACACTGCTAAAAATAAGTGAGACAAAGCTAAAAGCAAACAGACACGTCGTAAGCAAACTAAGCTTAATGCTAAAATTATTACCCAAACTCCATCCATCCATCCATCACTTTCCCCTGCTTGTACATGTCCAAGTCATAGTGGCAATACAGGCTTTATTCCCAGCCATGTCCTCTTATCACTCCAGTCTGTTGAGGGTCTGAACTATGATCTTCTTCCAGTTAGACATGACAATCCTAATCAGACGCCGAATCCACTTCAACTGACTCCAAAGGAGCAGCAGTGCTACTCCAAGTTCCCTTTGGATGTCGAAGCTTCTCACATTGTCTCTAAGTCTAATTCATTACAGCCTCCTGCATCTCTGATCATTTTCCAAAGCACATGACCATCAACTGGTAAATCATCACTGCAGTCTGTGTCAGCGTCCTAATTAATGCTGACGTGACACCAATCCATGTATTTCTCCATCTCATGAGTCATCTTACCTTCACTCATAAACAAAACCTCAAGATACTTGGAACTCCTTCACTTGTGGCATTGATTCCCAACTCAAAAGGAGCAGTCTGCTATTTTCCCACAGAGCACCGTGGCCTCAGTGCTGATAGTCATCCCTGACATTTCATACTTAGCTGCAAACCAACCCAGTGTGCACTGCAGGTCACTCCTGTTGTAGCCAACAGAACCACATCATCAGTCCTGAGACCACCCAACCAGGCATTCCCCCCCCTCCCTGGCCGGGATCCTGTCCAAAACCCAAAACGTCCATCGCAGTTTAAAGCCTGACTTCCTTCTTTCCTTCCTACCTAACGTGGTTGTGCGCACAGATTTCCACTGCAATAATAAAAATATTTGTGACATTTTTGGAAAGCTTTTGGCTTGTTTTCAAGCTGTTCCAATCATCTGACTACTTGAGTTTCAGAGCGGTTGCAGTGTTCCCAGATCTTAGCAGTTATTTTGGTGAGTGTACAAAACAATGAAAACAGTACAAGAGTACTCCACCAGTTTAGCATCACATTCTCATAACGTTGTTGGACTCACCATGGACAGATTATCTTAAGGGTTAAAAATGCATCCAAGAGAACCGGAGATAACATCTTGTTTTATTCCACACATTCTTCTACCTTATCAAAACCTGGCGCCTACATTACACACAATGCACCACGGCTCAATTCATTCACTCTACACACTGTACAGATTTGGGTGTGTACTGCTAACAGCAGCTAATGTAGCTAATGGAGCTGCTAGCCTCAAGCAGAGATGAGGAGCAAGATGCAGAGGTCTGGTAACCTCACGTCTTTCTAACTACACACCCCTACATTTGTTTTTGTCATTTTCAGACTTCAACGTGATGCCGACTAAAGTGACATCGCTTCAGTCTATCAGACTTTGTGCGTCTCTCTCTGGAGCCACAAAAGTCTTTATATGACTTTTTTTCATATGTGCAGTAGTACTCTCCAACACCTGTGAAAAGATTTTGCTGTGTGAAATTGGTGGAGTTCCCCTTTAATCACTAAAGACCCAAAATTACAAAAATAACACCCCGATTCAAATAAACCAGGGTTTTACTCTAAAGTGCAGGTCACACATTATTTCAAACTGTTTAAACAGATATTAGAAACCATAAATAAAACATAAGAGTTGTTTTCTTTTGCTGTGTAAATGCAACATATACAGTCTGCTGTATGTGGTCAGTGTTATAGGCTTATATAAATATTTCCTCTGGTTAAGATGCTATCATTTCAGTATGGTCTTCATCTCAGGGAGGTGTAAGTGGTTGCTTTAGTAAAATTTAACACTGCTGTTGAGAGTCGAACATTCACGTACTGAATCCATTCCACTATAGAGCCTTGTAGAATGTGTTGGTAGATAAGGTGCAATGGACTGAACCATCACTGTAATGGTTTCACAAAAGAATATTGATATTGTGGAGTGTTTTTAAGGGTAATTCAGCTTTATATATATATATATATATGTATCTTATTCGAAGCTTATGTAGCATTCTTCTTTCTTACATGTCATGTTAAGAAATTAAAGATGTTGACTTTAAAGCCAGTGTTGTATAAATGAGAACTATGAGGAAAATTATAAATGAATATATTACTGTTGTGGAACAGATTAATTTGTAACTGCTATCAGTTTACAGTATAAGTGATTTATTCTACTGTCATTTTCAGTGCTGTGTCAACTGCAGAACTGTGTTTGATCAAAATATAGCTTTGACTGATGTGTTAAAGCGTTTTTATTTTGCAGAGTCCTCTTACATTTATTGACAGTAGAAATCACTTGAACATAGAGCTGGAGATTTGTACTGTAGAGACAGAGAAAAGAATCATTGCAGAACATCATGGACTCAAAACAAACTGTTGCTGGCTGATGTCAGAGCCGCCAGCCGATGTGAGAGACACCACCGCCGACGACATTAACAGTAATTTATAGAAATGTGTTTTTTAATATTGCAAATAAGAAGTGCACGTATGATTTGTTATTGCAAGTTGACATAAAAAAACTCTACTGAATTGCTTTGCTCAGCCTGAGTGATAGCATTTCTGTCCAAACATTGCATTGGATCAGTCATTTCTCTATCATCACAGGACATACACGTCTCATACACCCTCTAGTCCCCTTGTGCTCTGGGTTATGTGCTCTATTGTGTCTGAGAAAAGAATAAAAGACACTTGCAACTACACAAACTCTCTGTTGTACTGTATTGCTTTTATTATGTTGCTTCTTCATCTTGTTTACAATAAGTATAGTGATGCTGCAAAGTTAAAATAATTACTGTAATTAGTGTTGGTAATATGCTAAACACTTCCTTAAAAATAGCAAAGGCAGAAAGCTAATAACTTACCAACAGTCCTCTACAAGTGTTCTGTTTTAATAAGATAATATTTAGAAACAAATGTATCTGCATCTGGATACACAGTTGATCAGCTGAAGGCTCCATGATTTCTGGAGAAAACAGACATTTAGTCTCAAAGATTAATTTCAAGTCATGTTGCTGAATTCCACGTATATGTGAAAGATGAGGATGATGTGGAAAACGTTTTCAAACGCTTTGTATGTCATTTTATGTTGCAGTTTCAATATATATTGGTATATAGTACATTTAAATTCATTTAAGAACCCATTCATAGAAAAATCAATCATTGCTGTAAAACTTCTTTAAAGCCAATAATGACACAAAACAGTCCTGCTCATTAATTTACAACATTGCCAGAAAAATACAACCAGAGATTTTAAAGGGATCGCTGTTTCAGTAGAAATTAGATAGAGATAGATAGATAGAAAATAGAAAGTCTGCTACAACTGCATGATTTGTTTTAACATCGACAGCAGTTTATGCTAAATAGACCACAGCTAGAAGTATATGACACCAAATTATAGGAAAAAATAATCCTACCGCCACACAAGAACACTGAACATTTCTGCAAACGATGGATCACGTCCAATGACAACAGTTTTAAAATTGTCACTTCTGTAATATCGGTGCACGGTAACAGTATGATTAATGTTAGGTAAGGATTGTGGTTATGGCAAAGACACTATGGTTAAATTATGGTTAAGCAACTAAACACTTGGTTAAGGAAAAGGTAGATTATGGTTACTGTTAATAAAAGGGTACGTTAATTACAACTCTGTGACGGAAAGAGAACTTCTGCCTCGCCGCCGCTCGTTGGCATCAGACGTCAACTGTGTGGTCCAACTTGGACGTAATTTGTAGGAATACTAAGATGAGAAAAAAGGCATATGTCACATCAGAAACATTCATAATTTTAGTCATAATGACATATTTGTCGAGGTAACAGTGTGCATAGCCGAGAGAAAGATTCGTCTTGAATCAAGAAATCAAGGAAAAAATAATATTTTTTTCTTCGAATTATTAGCAAAAATGCAGTGCTTCATACATGGCCATATGTAGTCACTCAAACACAGATGTAAGGTCATGTAGGACTGTCATGTATTACTGGTAAACATACTGCATAACTAACTTTTGGAAGATCACCTCACCATGTGTCCTCTGCACGGTTCCCCGTTGACTCCAGTGAAGTGTCTTACCTTACATTTCCCAGTGAAATGTCCCAGCAGGGTTGAGCTTTGTGAGTCCTGACCCATGAAGATAGATTATTCTAATTAAGCTATGCAGACAACAGTGGCCCATCAGGAAGCAAGTCTAATTAATTCACTCTTTTAAAATTTGAATAATAGCATATAAATGGGAAAGGGTCCCAAATTGGTTTCTGCATGAGGAGGTGTGTAGGGAAAGAAGCTGGAGATGCTGCATATCTGTACTGACCTCTAAGGGGTCCTTAAAAGTCTCAGAACACGCTGGAGGATCTGACTCAATTCAGCAATTTGTCAGTGACACTTTTTCATGCTGAACCATCAATCATACATTACAGTTTTTCTCGATCGCTGAGACACATTTCTTGAAATTATGCTCCCAAAACTCTAAACACAAATGCAAAACTGCACACTCATCTTCACAACATTCAAACTTCAATGTCAAAACCAAACCCTCCACTCAAAACCATGTAATCTTACATCTAAACCAAATTAGCTTCAGACATCACACAGAAGCCATCAAATACACAAACACTACAAAACAGCCGGTGCACACTGGTAGCTAAAAACTACCATAAAAACCTGATACTGCAATGAATAATGGTGCTAATGGTTTAATATAAAGACACAACATATGAATACATTTTCAAAATTAATTCCTCAATGTACTGTAGTAAAAAGTAAATTAAAAGAGTTAATGATGTTGAATGGCAGTGCTTTCTAAATGAGCACATGAGTGAAAACAGGGGAATAGTGTTTATAGTTTTGGGAACTGGGTCTGTCTTTTGGTAGATGACGTCATGGTTCGGGGTGTTTAGTTAATAGTGTGATCAAGAAAAACTGTAAAACAACAGAAGACTGCGAAGGTTAGTCTAGGACAGGATATTTTTGTACTGATCCATTTCAGGAAACTTTCTTTTCAGCTTCGTTGGATAGTTGAGGACCAAGCTCTGTTATTTAGCTACACCTTAATCCTATTTCACGTTGTAGCCTCCTGACTGGCCAAATTACACCTGATGTGTAGGTATCCTTTTGATCTAGAGAAGTGTGGTTTCCAGAGATGGAATCAGATCATCTCTAATGTTCTCCCTGAATGTGATAAGAGTGATGAAGAGGACTCGAAGCCCGCAGGCTGGAAAACATCTGAGCCAGGGAAATTTGTGGGGGTTGGTGCAGCTCTATCCCTGCCTTTGAAAGAAAAGGAGGATGGTTATTTCGAGAACCAGGGCTATAAGGTGAGTATGGGGATCTTTATTCCTCTTCCCAGCTCATACCCTCACATCTATGATCACTGACGAGAGAACAAGAAAAGTGAGAAAAGAATGCCTACATCTGGGACAAAACCCTATGTGTTCCTCTACTATGCATAGAAAATATGCATAATTACTGGTTTCCAGGACTGAAGGAATTAGGGAGTGATTTAAGAAGCTTTGCTAAAGCACTTGTGTGCCAGTGGCAGAGTTTACAATCTGAGGGAAAATGTGCAGCCTCTCTGTATTCCATGCAGACACTATCTATTGTATATGCTAAGATATATGTAGTTTATATTGTGAGGCAGCTGGATTCACAAGATCACAACATCACACTAGAATCCATCCAGTTATGTTCTGCTCTTGTGTCCAAACTGCCGGCGGTCCAGTTTGGATCAATCAGGGAGGATTCTGGTTCATCCACTCACCTGCCAGGTATTTTTGCCCTTTTCCAAGCAGTTTTCATGGGTGACTTCTCGGATGGTTCTGTGTAACAAACCATCAGGTGCGTCAGGTTAATATGTAGTGTATTGTAGTATTATTGAGGTTATTTTGGGTTGGGTTTGGACCCATTTATAATACCTACAGGCACTGAACTGAATGTAACATGCAAAGTAAAGCATATCTCTGCATACTTACTTGTATTTCTATGCACAAATGCATCAGAAGCTGGTGCTCTATATGCTTCTCTAACATCGTAAAGACAATTCAAGGCCAAAAATTTTTCAACTGCCTCACTAAGCTCTAAATTGAGATAGGAGCATAATGATTATTGAGTCTTTTATGGCCATGTTTCATGATTGGCAGATTCTCTGGTCTTAATTCATCCATCTCTGTATAAAGAATATTTAGCACTCATTGCGTCTAACCACTAATGCCTCTTCTTGGAGGAAATGAAATTCTCTCTCTGCATACAAAGTGGATGAAAGTTATCAGAGAAAGTAATGAACATGAATCAATTTTTAATGGGGCATTAATAAAATATTTTTTGCCTCATAATTTCCTGAGGCTGAAACACAGCCTGCCTAAACTTCCCTGAAGCCGAGTGCTGGCTGCGCTCTCATTACCGCGGCGAATTTTACATGTGATATTCAGGGAGGGAAAGCGGCGCTCACCCCACCGCAGCCACAGCACTTACATACAATACATGTATGAGGACACATATTAACCATGCTTACAAGGACACATGAATGCATAGATACACACAAAAAACCTTAGTCAAGAAAAGTAAATCACTTCCTCAGCTTACTAAAGATAAGAAAGAGCAGTAGCATAAAATAAATATGATCTCAGTTACTCATAGTATACCACCAACCACTAACAGCATCATTACCTGCACCCTCACAGCTTAATGACATTGCCCTTTAGAAGTGATGCTGATGACTCCTTTTGAAAAATCCCCTCCAGACATGATACGATATATAAAAATACTCTGCTTTGAATAATAATTTGTGTCTAATATGTTTTTTGTGTGTTGTCTGAAGACATCCAGATGCCTACTAGGGACAGACAGTGCAGCAGGAAACTGAATGCATCAATGAATTAATTGTAATAAATACCGTTCTAGATATACAGTATGAGATGCATATCAACACAAACCTAAATCACAAAGTGGGACTGCAACTGTGTGAAATACTCAATAGGCCTCATGCAAGAATATTTTCATGCTCTTCTCCTAAATCTGTTTTTGTCTGTGAGGTTTGATGATACAATTGTTCAACATCAGCTTCAATAAACCCTCTTAACAGGACAAACTTGTCGTAAATGGCTGGTTTCAGCCTGATTGCATCACAAAAATGTCACCAAGGAGTAAAAAGAGAAATTTCACACTGCAGAGTTTCAAGTCAAATTTAGCAGTGTCAGTAGTCGTATTAGAGAAACCTAAAAATTGCCAACGATGTGTCATCAGAGCAGCGCTGCACTGTGACAGAAGAAATGTTTTCTAAAGCAAAGTGGTCCAACTTAGATGAGTCAAGGAGATAAATAGATCTGTGTAGTTTGGTAGCAATCCACTCCACTTAGCAGCATCTAACAAATTACATAAAAATTATATTTATATAAAATATAATAAATAGTCATAGTCAAATAAAATGTTGCAGTTGTTTTGGAGGGGGTTGGGGGTGGCATGGGGGGGGGTTCTCTGGGGGAAGCCGATGACCCACTGAGCCGTTTTGCTGCAGGTCTTTCCTGTCTGCCGCAGTGCAACTAGACGACCAGACTGTGCAGCAGTAAGTCACGATGCTCTCAGCTGTGCAGCGCTAGAAGTTGATCAGCAGTTTTTGGGGTCTGTTGCACCTCAGGGTCCTCAGAAAAAAGAGGCGCTGCTGGGCCTTCTTAACTACCTCCAGCAGCAGGATGATGATGTGTGTGAACAGTGTGTATGTTCATGGTAAGGAACATGTCGCCCAGTGCAACAGAGGAATAATCCTAAAATCCTTGTCTGTAGGATCAGTTCATTCAACAACAAAACATGGAATATCACCAGCTTTATTCTAAAAGATCCTAAACCAAATATTCTGCCAAACAGGAAACCACTTCACTCCATTTCTTATGAGTCATATGTTGCTGATGAAAGATCCAGAGAGGGGAATAGATTAGCAGGCTGTCTTATCCACTTTGCTCTTGCATGGGTGGACTCCCAGATAATATCTGGAGGGAATTCAGGTTTGTCAGATGTGTGTATGTGTCCAGCCACCATCCTCAGTCCACTGGTGCCCCTCACATGTCATGAAAGAAAATCCTGTATATAGAAAAAGTGTTATTCAATACTCAATATCTGTACTCAATAACTTTCAATAAGAACATTTTCTTGCTCATAAATTCCAGAAGATTAAGTTGTTCAGTGTTTTCAGCAGAAGTAAGATGATACTGTAGTCAGATGAATTCATAATAGCTTCTAACAGACAACAGGTACAATTAACTGTAAGTAAAAAGAAAGATGAACAAACACTGATTGGCTCACTTCCACCTTTTTAATCAAAGACAAATGTATTAAATATGAGCAAATAGAAACACAAAAAGCAGAAAATGACATGACAGCAGCATAATTATGTTTTTTGTACTAATACTAAACATGCATCCCCTGCTTGCTGTTGTCCTAGGGGTCTGGACCTGTCAGACTGGCTTAGTGTCGCAGGTGGGTTGTGTGTGTGTGTGTGTGTGTGTGTGTGTGTGTCAGTCAAATAGGCTAAAGTGGAGCAACATTCCTGTGGTGGCATAGCGTGCCAGAACAACTCCCACCAGTGAGGGCCAGCACCATCAGGCACAACACCCCGACCTCCAGAGCCCCCCGGGGACACACATGCAAACACGTACAGCGCCGTTCCTGGAAAAGCATCACGTCAAACTCTTTCAAATCTGCAGCAACAGTAGTGTACAGTATGTACCGGCCTCGGTTCCTGCAGACACGTGTTTTCTGTTTCTGTTAAAGATAGTGGGAACGTGTTGAGAACAGTGGATTGGGGGGGGGGGGGTCTCTCTAGGAGGTCTCTCTGGGTCTCTCAAGTATTTCTGTAAGTTTTTGGGTGAAAAATCGAGTGTAACACTACGATTGTCATTCAGGAGAGATTGTCTAAAAATATTAGTTATGCTGGTATTTTGTCATAAAGTATTGGACAAATTAAAGGTTTGACCTGATAATGGCATTAGATGAAAAGTCAGACGATCACCAAAGTTATTATAATTCATCCTGAGGGGAAACATCAGTGTGAACACCAAATGTCATGACAAACCATCCAATAGTTGCTGAGACATTTCACTCAAAACCACAAATGTCAACCTCATGATGGTGCCAAAGGAAAAGTCAGCAGGTCACCAGACTCATCAGGATTTATCCTGTTGGAACTATGAATGTCTGTATAACATTTTTTCTCAATCCATGATGTAGATATTAGGATAAATGATAAGTTTTACTTTTTATTACATAAATTACTGATAACTTTGACCTGCTGGTGGCGCTACAGGAAACATCAGTGGATCACCAAAGTCATTAGAAGTCATCCTCTGGGGACCATGAATGTTTGAATAGTTGTTGAGATAGTTCAGTCTCCACAAGGTCAAAAACAGATAGAACAGCTGTGTGTGTTTAGAGCCAGATAGCAGGACAGACTCTCAGACTTCTGCACGTAATTCACCAAATCTCTTCAGTCATGGCCTTTCAGGACCTTAATAATAATGTGTGTTGTTCTCCTGACCACAGAAATCTCAGATCATAAATATATAAATCTCTACTCTAAATCTTAGAGGTTTTGAAATGTGTTCAATTATTCAAGGTAATCTTCCTGGAGTTTTATAACAAATACCTGGAAGTGTTTGCAGCTTTGAGTTCACTCACCAACACTTTCAGGTTCATTCTGCAACAAATGTTGTTTGTTCATAATTGATGAGCCTAACAGGCGGCAGGATGGCCTCTAAACTAATCACATTCGATCTCAAACCCCCGGATAGCTTGAAAACATTATTACTGGAAAGCATCGAGATTATTGTAATAGCAGAGCGATGCCAGAAGTAGGAATTTGACCTTTTGCTGAGGATGATTTGTTTCTGCTGCATCTCGTCTTGAAAGCTGTTCTTCAGAGATCCATCAAGTGGTTGTTGGTTAGATTACTGTCACATTTTCTCATAACAGCAGACAAAGACACCAGAATTGATTTGTCAGCTCTGCTGTGATGCATGGAACGCTTTGTTTCCCAGAGAGTTGACAACAGTTCTGGTTGAATATAATTTTTTTTGCAAAGGGTGCATGTTCAACAAGTCTAATTACATTGTGCCGTGCTGTACGTTGCATGTAGAGTAGCACGCGATTGCCGGCAGCATCTTCAGGGTATAGAGTAATGTATGCAAATTTGAAGGCCCTCCTATAGGCCAATCCATGTATTTTTAATTAGCATTTCACTCTTTTTTTATTTTTTGCTTGAAGGCTGTGTGTGTGCGTGCTTGCGTGTGTGTCTTAGGTAGGCTGTGTTGTGATTTCATGCCGCTCATTTGCGTGCAAGTGCACATCAGGGAGACTCCACAGCACACCGGCAGGAGAAGACTCCTGACTCACTGACTCAGAGATTAATTAACTACACTGATCAGGCACAGGTCTATCCCATCTTGGCACATGTCACTAATTTTCGTACTCGTTCATTCCCCGCGGGAAGACGATCTTAACCTCACCTATAGAAACAGTCCAGCAGGGAAAGCTCTGCACTGGTCCAGTATTATATGTACACGCCACGAGGGCTTACGAGACGCTTTACATCCATGGATTATGTTGCATCTAGAGCCTGTAAGAACATTTATATATTTATTTAAGATATTTTAAGGCTTTTCGGGTAATGTATGCCAAGTTGAAATCCCCTGGTTTGGTGCATTATGATTGGCTGATGGATGTAGACTTAAAGGATAGTTTCAGGTTTTTTCAAGTCTATCTTACTACAGTACTGACGTGCCAATATGTGCATGGAAACAATTCCTCCTCTCCACACTGACTGAAGATATTCCACTGGAACATGACTGCATTGTAAGAAATGGAGTCCAAAATTCACAACCCTCTACATGCACTCTAAAGTTCGGCTGAAGCTGAAGTCTGTTAGGTACAAAATCCTCTCTTTTTGTTTCTGCAGACTGAAGTAGAGGGACACATTCTGCTAGTGGAGTGTAAGTTTATTGCCTCAGTAGAAGAGGGTTACATGTGAGTAAAAAGCTGCTTCCAGCAACAACTACTAGACCGTATCCCTCTGCTGCAGCTCGGCAACAGGCTGTAACTTTAGAAGATACCGACCCGATTGACTCGACTGAAACTGCTGAAGGATCACGTTAGCGTCAGCTGAACTTTCTCCCCATGTTTGCGTGAGTTTCCTCTGGGTGCTCCGGTTTCCTCCCACCATCAAAATGGTGTATGTATGTACGGTTAATCCTCCTGTCAGTGGCCCTGATCAAAGGCTTAGAACTGGAACTGGTCTCCAGGTGTTGCACAGTGGCTGTGTGAAAAGACACTTGATGGAAAAGTCTGTTTCCGTCTGTCGGACGTTCTTTGACATGCAGCTGAGTTAAGCTTGACCTTTAACCTGCCACAGAGCAGCTAGCTCTGCTGACTGAGTTACCATGGTTACCATGGTTACTGAGCTGGGACTCATATAAGCCGCAGTGATGGAACAAACTCTCACTTAAATTAGCGAAGCTTATCAAAATAAGCCAGACTATCCCGTTAGCCAGCCCCCCCCCCCCCCCCCCCCAAACAAATGTTTTGTTTGTTTGTTTATTTGTTTTTTACCAGTCACTTTTTAATACTGTTGTTTTAGATATAACCCTATAGGAAGAGAGCTACTGATAAAAAACATGGCACCTACTCTGGTTAAAGTCGCCCTGACATGAAAGATAAGCTTTTATTGGGAAATAATTCGTCTCAGGTAACCAAAACAGACGCAGAGCGATTTATAATTAAAACTTATTCTCTTGCCTTCATTTGCTGCATCAGCTCTACATGGTCATGTAAAAATCTGAATACATCTGTTTTGCATTGTTCTGGCAATTTATTTGGCATTAAATATGAGGTGTTTCTGCTAATTCAATTAAGAATCTTTTTCAAATGGAGGTTATTTCTAAGCACATTCCCACAGAGACACATCACTTCATTCTGCTCATCGAAATAGATGGAAGTGCTTGAAGACTGGCCAACTCCAGCGCTCGACACTCTCCATGGGGTAAATAGAACTGTCACTTCTAAATCCCGAGGATAAAATGATGGGGGGACGAGTGTGCATGTGTGTAGGATACAGAGTGAGTGAAAGAGAGAGAGAGCAACCAAAGAAGTCATTAGAAACGTCTGATTCAAAGGCAACCATCTCTCCACACAAAAAATAATCACAGCAAGAATATCGGCTGTCTTGGATGTGATTGGCTGTATCTTGGCGACAGGATATATTTGGCTATTTTGTTGTCTCCGTTCAGAAATGGTCCCTGAAAACCTGCAGACTTCTCATCAAGAATTCATGGCTCTGTTGTCAGCTAAAAAATGAAACTGCAAAAATAAAATGGGAATGAAAAATAAGGCCTATTTTCTCACTGGCGCCTACCTGCTTTCCATCTGTACGATTAAGTTCACTCAAGATATTACAGTAAGTGACCACAAAAGAGGACGTAAATTGATGAATGAACACAAAAAAAAAGACTTCTTTATTGCTCTGAATAGGTGAAATGTGTGGAATCAATGCCTCCATGTGAAATGCACGGTGGTATTTGACTATTGGAGTGTTTTAAGAGCCTTCATTCGCCCCAAACAGCTGATATACAGACTGTGCAGACGTTAGCTGCAGCTAGCTAGCAACGTATTTGCCTCCAGTCTCTCTTTTTTTAACATTTTCATCTAGATCAAAACCTGTTATTATATTCTATTTAGTTGGAGGTGGCAAGTAGCTGAAATTTTCAACTCATTCATTCACTGAGTTCATAAATTGTGTCAAGTTAAAGTTGATCCAGGAAATCACTTTTCAACAGTACAGAGTTTGGGTTAATAGCTTAATGCTAACCTTCGTTTTCTCTTCCAGAATAAGTTGTTTCACTAAAACAGGTCAATTTGGCCACATGTGTTTGGCCCTTGTTGTCCTAAATCTAATTGATTACTACTACTTTAATCCAACATTCTCCCGCCTGGTGCTCGTTAAGAAAGCTACGACCTGCGAGGGAATGCACAAAAACAAATTCAAGGGAGAAGTGTTGCATGTTTGGAAGCAAGAATGCAGAGCTGCTTGTTCAGTTTGTTCTTAGACGAGCTTTGTAGAGTTCAGAGCATTAACATCCTGCTGTTGACAGGATGGATGTTCAGTTCTGCATTAAACCTGTTTGTTTACATGTTGCTAATGTGCGTATCCATTTTTCATGTCTCCCAGGAAATATATGATCTTCAAAAACATAGCAAATGAAGCACATGTATAAATAATTAATGAGGCTTCATAAAATGTTTTTGAAAAGACAGAGCAATGCCTTTGTTTTTAATTTATTTATTTATAGAGTCTATAAAGTCAGTCATAAAGCCATTTACAAAGATCTGAAAACACAGAGGGAAGAGAGGAGCTGGAATAAAGCCTATAAAACATTCACAGGTTTAAAGATGTAATTCTAATGATGTTGATATTGATTTAGCAGCCGGGGCCCCTTTGGCACGTTGATCCAAAGTTTAGCAGTGGAGATGGCTCAGTGCCTGCTGGTAATCTAAGACCAAACCCTGCTTTAAACATGAGCAGCAACATCAGGAAATGCTTTGATGCAATTTAATCTCTCTGTTTCTCTAAGATTTACTAATGTGAAGACAAGAGAATGGACTACTGAGGCAAAGACAGAGAGTTATGATTTATCCAAACAGTTGAGCTGCAGTAGTTTGGTCAGGATGCGTCCTGGACACCTCCCTGTGGAGACAGTTCAGACACGTCTAACTGGAAGGACCAGCTGGGGCAGACGGAGAGAAAGCTGAGACACGGCTGGGTGAGGAACATGTGGGCTAATCTGCTGCTTCTGCAACACACACCTGAATAAGCTGCAGAACACATTTACCTGTATTTTACCACAATTGTAATAGTAACAATTCAGCAACGGTTAAAGCTCACAGAAGGTTTTGTGAAGCTACTGTAGCTGCGACAAGGCGACACGTATCTGGTCCCAGTAAGTTTCACATCTAAAGTCTGGATGTTTTTTTTAGATGTCTCAACAGTTTAATCCCTAGCACTGTGTATTTATCACACATTGAAGCACTCCACTGCACTGAAATATAGCAATTTCATTGTTGTTGAAACAATGACTGTACAGTATGGAAGCTTCAACCTGTCTAGAAGTCTTGATGTTTTGACTTGAAAATCACCAAATCATTGCGTGTCAGAGGCTGTTTGTGCCAAACAGACAGCCAGCGTGAGAATGAAGGCTTTTTCTATTTGAAATTCAAGCTACCATTAGAAAAGGTGAAAAAATGTAAAATTTGATTCAGTTTTATTATTAGAATTAGAATTGTTCTGTCTTGTACCGTCTCATTGAAGTTAGGCTGATGTTATGTTATCGTCGTTCTCTTAATGCTAACTGTGCTGAACAGATAATAATGACACCGAACCATCTGAGTCAGGTTGTGAGGAAGCATTTTGACAGAGAACAAGGTGGGAAAAGGTGAACAATGGTGAGGCTGTTTGCTGAGTTTGCAAAATTAAACTGCTTTAGAGAAACGTTAGCTGAAAATGAATTGAGTGTCAGTTTGAATAATTTTTTGTCCATAAAAATGATGAATTTCTTTGTGGAATTTTGTTTCCAAACATTAGATAATTAACAGATCTTGATCTCATCCAGGACAAGAGGACTGATGGGCTCAGAGCAGTTCATCGCAGCAGAACGAGCCAAAGTGACTGATATGACACATCCTGTTGATTCTTTCAATGACTAACTGCTGAATCCTTAATAATCAGAAACAAGCTTATTCATAATCCAGAAAGGTCTGATAAAATTATTTCAAGGTTTATATTTCAATACACGTAATCTGAATTTGCAGCAGAGAAATGCTACATGCACACAATTTTAATTTTAATACATTCCATCTTTCAACATAAACATCATTAATACAGTAATGCAGCTGCAGATCCGCGGCCAGCATCAACTGCTCTGACTTTGCTTATTGCTTGCAAACGCTCACTGTCATTAGGAGTAAAAACATCCTGAAATATTCATGGGATTCGCTGAGATTTGTCATTTCAGAAGTACAGAGGCCAAAAAGTGTGTGTGTGTGTGTGTGTGTGTGTGTGTGTGTGTGTGTGTGTGTGTGCGTGTGTGTGTGTGTGTGTGTGCGTGTGTGTGCGTGCGCGTGTGTGTGTGTGTGTGTGCAGCAGTAGATAGAACGGAGACTAAACTTTTGTGGAGTAGCTATAGTTTACTTGTACTGCAGGGCGGAGCAGCTAACTAGTGCTGAGCCTTTTTGTTAAATTACCCAAAACTACGAGTTTACAGGACGTTAAAACTTCTGCAGCTGAGTAACAGCAAGCATGTTGTCCTTGTGTTGTAAGCAGCTGTGCTCCAAATCCATATTTAACAATAAATCAGAAAAAAACATAACTTTCCTACTGCTTCACCTTTGCAAATTATCAACACGCCATGCCGTTGTGAAAATGTCACTCATAGCCTTCGATAGCCAAAATAAAATGGAAGCACCTTGATTTCCTTTATTCAAAAAGGACTTAAACAACACAACACACAGCTTTGAAACAATTGTATTGGTTGCAGTTTATACTGTATGCATTTGATTTGTATGCAATGTCCTCTTTGATGAGATTAAAATGTAAATATTCTTCCAGTTATATGTTTACCTGCTTTATTTTACCTAATGTCTTAGAGTGGACGGGAAAGATTGAAACATCTATTTACCGTGAGTGTTGCAGTATCGGGGCATTTGCAGGAATACAGTGATTCACGACTTAAAAAGAGCGTGGGAGGAGGGTAAAGTGGGGGCCCCCTACTTCTGGCAGCCTTGAGTTGAAGATATGTTGAGTCCAGTTCCCATCCTTAGTGGGACTGGCTCAGTGACCTTCTCCTTTGACCTCTGGTAAGACTGTCAGCCTCGAAAATGATGTGTGTCAATTTTAGTATCAGTGTGTTTCATACATCTGGTTCTAAACGATACCATTACTTTATCAAACAAATAACTAGATGCTCCCTCCATGTCCTCCCTGTGTTTCATGTGGGTTTGTTAAGTGGAGGAGTGGATGCTTCCTTGGAGACTCTTTGTGGTGTTTGGCTGCAGCTGTCAGCTTTCAGTTCATGAAAAGCTCCACTTCGGCCAGAAGTATTTCAGTTAAAGAACCCTCGTTAGAAGAAAAACTCCCACTACACATATGCAACGTGTGTATCGCCACCTGCTACTCTAATTTAAAAAGACATTCATCAACTTGTTTTAAAAAATAATGTTGTTTTGTGGATCTGCTGTGTGTTTATGCAATCATTCTAAGATAAAGGAGGGGCTGAATGTTCAGTGTTGGTGTACAGACGGCAGTATTCAGCTGTGTGTGTGTGTGCTTCTGGCATATTTAATTGACGTGATGATGCGGTGAGAGGAATTCTCTGTGTGTACAGAACATACAGTCTGACATGCTGCGTTTGACATGTCTATCACATGCTCCAGCCTTCCATCCCTCTGTTTTCAAGTGTTAAAGATGGAGACAGATGATCAGTCTAACACCTACTATCCAGATTTTTCCAAGAAAATGAAATGTCATTTACATTTCTGTGGACTTTGATTGGTTTGTCTGGTATGAGGCACAGTACCTGCCTCGTCTCTCTCCTGTATTCTGTTTGTGAATCTCACCTTCATCATCTTGTTATCCCATTTTATTGGTGTTAAAGTGTCAGAACAAGGAACCTGGCTATTTTGATTGACTACCTTGCATTTGGGACTCTAAGGTTGAAGAAATAATTAGCAGCCCGCCACACTGCTTTGACATTAAATTGGTTGTAACTGCCAGGATTAAATGGCACAGAAATTCTCTCCAGTCAAATGTCAGTGTTTCATCTTGTTAGAAAGGCTCACAGATCTGGCTCGATGCGGTACAGAGGCTGGATACGCACCGATCACAGGAACATTCCTGGCTAATTAACAGTCTAATGACACAGCAAGTTTACGCACATCTCTGTTCTGGAAAACCAACTGTTAACAGAATTAACAACTGTTAACCACATAATGCTGACTGAGTTAACTGTTTGCTTTCTGTCCTTATTGCTGTTATCAGTTGAGAATACATCCCAGAGTTATCTTAACCACAGTAAGTAGTTGTTGAGATTCGGAGGTGCTTTGAGTGAATGTAATGGTTTATTGTGATCAGTGTTGGCAGGACATTTACATCAGTGTATATTTGCTGACCTGTGTTAAATACTTGCTTCCCAGACATTAGATCACCTCTTTACAACCAGCAGTTTGCACTGCATTGTTAATGTTTCCATATGTACAGATAATGCACATGCCTCCTCCAGGCTCGCTCTGCTGTGCTGTATGTTTCACACTTAGGAGTGTAAGTTATCCATCTTGACTTCCTGTGTTTTGATTGACACTCCGGGGTGAGGGGCCAGCCTATATATCCGGACCTATCCCTATAAATAATTGGAAATATCAATTGGAGCCTAAAACGTTGTTATTTAAAGAACAGCACTAACTGAACAAGTAGCTGCTAACAGATCACTTTACATACCATGTGATAATTGGGACAGATTTGAGACAAATTGAGTCTTGGAGACTACCTGAGGGTTTTCCTTTCTCTTAAGCTGGTAATTGTTCAATTAGTCTAATGGCTGGTGAAAAGACTGCTCCTCACAAACACTGCCCCAGGTGTAAAGAGCTCTACACCTGAGGAGGGCTGCAATCCTAAACCAACCAGCTTCTGAATGCCAGAAAAACAGAGGCCTGAACTTGAATAGTAGAGTTTAACACATTTACCACCATCCAGCAGGTCACTGTTTAATATATATATATCAATTTAGCATCTTACTTTGACCTTTTGAACCCCAGTTCTCACCTTGTTTTTGAAGTTGTTTCAGAGTTAGAAATAACTGTCACACACGCCACATAATAACACTTCACTGCAGCTATGGTATATTTTGTTGAGTAATATTTTTAGACCCATTTTTTAGTCGTCTACATCATTTAAAGTAGATTGCACCGATTTAGCTTAGCAAGAATAAAAGTTGATGCAGCAGAACCAGAGATATCATCTTTTCTATTCCATGCATTCTCCTTCATTGTCAAAACCTGGCAACATTATACATGATGCTACTCAACCACTAACATATCAGTTGGAGATGCAGATGTGTTATGCTAGTAGTGGCTAATGAAGTCTGGAGCTGCTAGCTTCCAGCAGAGACGAGGAGCGTGGTAACCTCACTTCTCTCTAACTCCACACCCCCAGATTTATTCATCTTCAAACCCAAATGATAAAGACTCAAATGACTTGGGGCAATTTATCTGAAGCTACAAGTCTTAATACAACTTTTTTTCACATATGCATTATTGCTCCCCAACACCTGGAAAGACACTTTGATGTGTAAAATCGACGGAGTTCCTCTTTCAAAGACTAACTCTGAAGTGTTTGGCTGCCCTTTCTGGTTGAAAGTTTCGAGCCTGTTTCCCCTCTGACTCCAGCCTGGTGGGCGGGGGGGTTCAGTGTGGTCAGATGTTTGCTCTGAAGAACACCTGTAGATCACCACTGGAGATGTTAAGTTTTTCATTTATACTACGTTTCCACATGAATTCAGACATGACTTGTTTTAGAAACCTCTGGATAACCACTAGAATAATGAGGAAAAACATCTCATTCTGCCGTATATGTGTTTTTATATGAATATGGTTGAAATGACAATTAAATTAATTTGAACATGAACTTGAGAAATTAAAATAAGGTTCTGAGAGTTTGACTAGTGCTTCTCTGCACAGCATACATTAGTAATGACCCATGGTTGCAGAGTTAATGTGGTGAATGCATACTGTTCCATGCACAGAAAAAGTTTTAGGTGTAAGATACTAGAAAAGTGAGTGTTGTGACATGTAGTTAGGCTACAGAGGTCGAGGGATGTGTTGGTGAATACTTGGATATGGGAGGTGAACATGTGAGGTCATGGTACACAGAAGGCAGTCTGAGTTGTGAGCATGCAACAGTCAGCATCTGTCATCACGCATTTACATGAAAATAAGAACATGGAAAACACTAAAAAGGCAAAGAGCTGTTGTGCAATCAACTGTACAAACAGAATCAGGAAGAATCCAGGCAGAAGTTTTTACTAGACTCTCGTGTGAAACATGCACACCCTCTATAATCACGGCATCTACACGTCTATCCTGTCATAATGACACACAATTTGTTTCATTTAATGCTCATGTCACAAAATGGGATTAGATTTTCTACCAAATAGCACATGAAACATTCACACACACACACACATGTGAGTGTATGTGTGCGAGTATTATGTGCAGTGTGTGAAGTGCTGCGATGAGCTCCCCAGGAAAGATATGAAAGCCTCTTGTCGACAGGATCTCGACTGGCTTGCTGACGGGCTGAGTGTCTGGCTAGCTGATATCAGCACCCCCTCAAAGTGTTTCCTGAACCCTATCAGGTTGTGTTCATCAGCTGAAGTGAGATGGGACAGGCCAGGAGAGTGTTTCTGTCCCGCTGTCAATCCTCTCCAAGGACACAGCAGCAACAGCAGCGTCAATCCAGGCCTGTACAGAAGCTGTCCTGTTCTGGATCCAGTGTCAGTTCAATAGACAGGCGGCCTGTGCTGGCGGCCAACTGTGACTGCTCCGGTTACAGCCGCTCTCACTGAATCATATCATGTTCATCTCAACTTCTTTATTAAACTGTCCACCATCATCTCCACCATTGACAGATACAAGATGAAATATTTTAATTTGGCTTTATTGAAATGATCAAGGCATTTCCTGTTTAACAAAATTAATAAATAAAAACCTTTAATTCCAGTTTTCCACCGAGCAGACACTGAATGTCTCTGTCTGTTTTACTCACAGTGACATATTCCTCAACACTATTTTACTACCTTTTGTAAAACATCTATAATATATCAGTGGGGTAGATTATTTATTCCTGAACTTCAAACACTAAAACATATCTGAAATATTTTGCAGGATCATAGAGAAAGAGAGCAGTTGACTGGAAGGCACATGTTCCTACTAATGAGCAGGGATCACAGTGTTTGTGATATCATCTCAAACTTTAAGTGTCCACAGATTCTGCGAGGATTATATACTGTAAATAAATATACTGTAGTGTGTCTGCTAAATAAAGGATACCCAGCAACAGAGGAGTAGCTGTAGTGTGGCTGACCCTTGACCTCTCTCTTCACAATGTTCGTTTGCATGTGTTTATATTTATATATTCATATTTGAGTCATATGTAAGGACCAGGCAGCCATCATTATGGCTCAAAGCTGAAGCAATGTGGGAATGAAGGAAGTTACTTTGTTTTTTGTACGGATTAAACAAATGAGATATAATGTGTTAACTAGTGAGCTTAAGAGTTCCTGGTAAGCAGATTTAGATACTGTTACACAGAGCCAGGCTAGCAGTTTCCAACTGTTTCTAGTCTTTGTACCAAGCTGAGCTAATCGCCTCCTGGCTCTTCTTATCTTACAGACATGAGATTGGTATCAATCTTTCAATCTAACTCTCGGCATGAAAGCAAATAAATGTGCATTTTCCAAAATGTTAACTTAAGATGGAGTACCACTGATGGATAGTGCTGGCTTCAGGAAGCATATTATTCTATTGACACAGCCTCAATGACTTTCTTTAAATACATATTTCCAGAATCACATAAAGTTGCACTGATCAATATTTTAAATAAAATAGTGGATGTGTAATTCAAAAAGTCTCTTTAAAAGACAGTTCACAATTTTTCACGTCTGTCTCAAAAAGCAGTCAGGAGCCCAAATGAACACTGAAACATGTTTATCTTCATACTGACCATCAGAAGATCCTTCATAATGACCTTACAGTCCTCCTTCTGTGCAAAAATGTATTTAAAAGTTTATCTGAAGCTAATATGAAGCTTCAGCGTCCAAATGAGTCAAATCAAGTAGATATCTTTCAACGTTACAGTCTTTTTAGTGCCAAAGTCCCTTTTTTTGTTACTATACTTCCACCTGCAGCTCAACAGGGAAACACTGTCCGAGGAAACACAAAGATGCTAAAAAGACACCACTTGATATCCACTTGATATGACTAACTCAGACTGCTGAAGCTGAATATCAGCTTCAGATAAAATGACTGTGTGGACACACTGTGGATTTTGGCCTCCATCACTTCCATTGAAAGCACATTTGAAGATCTTTTAAAAGCCAGTATGAACAGCGAGGAAAACCTCTTTCAGTGTTAATATGGGCACCTGACTGTTGTTTTAAGACACACTTGAAACATTGTGAACCTGTCCTTTAAGTCTACGGTGCATTTTAGCAACTTTACTGTTTAGTTCTGTCTCACTGCTTTCAACCCTTGTAGGCAACTAGCAGGCAGCTGTTTTCATCCAAAACTAAAGAAAACTAAAGAGACAGAAGATTTCCTCAGGAGTTGGTTTTAGAAGAAACTGAGGTAAGCTGACCAGAAATTACCCAAAAAATGTTTTTGCTGCTCCCCGTCTGCTGGATGTGTAAATAGGTAACTGTTTTACCTATTTACTTGTTTCCTATACATTCGTTAGCTAACAGCAGTGTGCGGCATTTGACTGTGTATTTTAGTATCGTAGGTTTCTTTAAAAGCTGCAACATGACAGTAGTTTGTGTTTTGAAACATAAGCATATTACTGATAACACCCGGCCAAATTCAATTATTGTACAATAAGGTTTTTCTTTTTTCTGTGGCATTTCAACTTAAACCTATATGGAAAACACTTTCAGCAACCAACAGTTTAATATAGCGTTGGAGTCGATGGCTATCTGCTGAATCATTTACTCTTCCTCTACAGTTTCATCACCCGAGGAATGTGACTTATACATTATGAAACAATGTCTCTGCTGGGAAATCAATGGCTTTGTGTTGGAGTGAAAACAATATCTAGCTGTACATTAATGATAAAGCTACACAGGAGAAGGTGCCTTGTGAACTGGTTCAGTTGGCACTTCCATTAATTCAGCTCACATGAATGATATTGATTGTTGGTGCAAATGTATTTTGGTAATTTAAAAGTTTTGTCAGAAGTGTGAAGCCTGAGGAAGCACATTTGTTTGGGTAAATTAAATTCCATCCGTAATGTCAAATGCAATTTCGATGTGTGTGCTTTTAAAGGATTTTTTTCTCAGCCTGCTGAATCAACACTCGGGTTCACACACACATACACACAGCAGGCATCATATTTAGAGTAGAATGTCATTTTATCCAGCCTTTGTTTGATGCAGTGTCATCTGAAATGTCACCTGGTGTAGCTGACAAATTGCTTTCATGGAAAAGAAAAAAAATGAAGGAAAAATCTATGAAAATGTTTCTTCTCTAGTAATACCTGCCCATCAATCTCCCTTCTGGTACATGCTGCAGAGACAGCAGGATTTAGGAAATGTCCTCTTCAATAATGCAACAGAAATTCCGCTTAACCCGACCTGGAACATTGGAAATTTGTCACGCTCACAAAAACCAAACCATCAAATCATTTCACTGCAGAGTCCTGCTGCCGGATCGTAGCACACTTGCAGACTGATGTGGTACTAATGTACTGTCCTTAAAAAATTGATAAGATATTTTTGCAGAGAACTGATTGAGCATCATCAGAGATGGAAGCAGAAGCTCTCTACTTGCCGAGTGTAATAAATGAATGCAGCTGGTCTTGGTCTTATTGGTGCAGATGTGTATTGATCGCTCACAGAATGCTGACACGCATGGCACAAGGACAGCAGGAACTCACGCTGGACAGCACCAGAGCCAGGCAGACCTTGGGCAGTGTGAAGTATAGTCAACTGTCAGTCACTGTATTTATCACCAGTGTTAAAGAAGCTTTACTTCAGAGAGAGTTAATGTGCTGCACAGCAAACTTCAATAGAAAAACACCATTTTAACATATAGAATACAATGAAATAAATCATTACCACATTAATGTTGGGACAATAGTTTAATAACTACAAACAAAAGGGACTGGCTTAATTAACTGGTCTCCATTCTATATTTTATGTTGTGTGGCACTTGAGTAAATTGGGCCTTATGTCTGTAGGATTGCATTATGGATCAAAACAGCAAGAGGACAGAGACAATGTTTTTAATTAGAAGTTAAAAGAGGGATTTTTTAAAAACCTAGCAGGGAATTGCTGATTTAAAAAAAAAAAAAAAAAAAAACTACCACTAACATGTTTATGAGGGATTTGAGGAGCAGAGAGAATAGGAAGCAACATTCATGCACCAGCAAGCAACAGATGTAGAAAACTCACACTTACTGGTACGAGGAGACGTGAGGGACCGTTACAACCTGCAAGGTTTACTTGACAGATGGAGACATGCGTCAGTAGGCTTTCTGGCAGCCTTGTCAATCTATCTGTGTCTGTTAGTTATAATCGGAGACACTAAAGACTTGAAGCGAGCCAACCTCTCCCCAAAATCCCTTCAATATATCTCTCAGTTATCTCTAGTAATATCTATCCATCCAGATAGTTTTGGTTTCACATGTATCTGTCTCTGAGGTGTCAGAAGTTGCTGTTGACTAAAACTAGACTAATATGAACAAACCTGTTTCACTCTCAAGATCTGACTCGGACTACAAACTACCCTTCCTCATTATTGTAATGCTGCCTTCAAGGACTGTCAAAGGGGACAAGAATAATACATTCACCATGTTGTTTTCTTGCTAGCGATAGGGAGAAGCAGACACTAAAACATCAGTATATTTGGAGGACGCTAGTTTTATGATATGATGATGGAATCAGAGAAGTGGTGCCACTGTTATGAGGCCAGATATCATGGTGTGGTTTTAGATACTACAGAGTATGGAGGAGAAAGTGACCACTGGAGCTGCTGGGGTTGCTTTGCAGTCAGCGTCGACCGGTGCCCGTTGATGACTGGTGTTCATGTCTGTGGCAGATGCACCATGATGGAGACAGAACTGAAAACTCTGCTGCAACAAACTTCATGGTGCTGAGTTTCTTTTGGATAAACTTTGTGCCTCACATGGACATAAAATCTGAATCTAAAATGTATTTGAAAGGAAACTAGCTTTAAAATATAATGTTGGAGTCATGCTGTACATAGGCTACAGTACTACTGTTAAAAGTCTGAGTACTATGCTGTAGAATCAGACACAGCAGAGAACGGAGGAGGAAGCAGTTTCAGTTACAGCTGAGGCGCTGCGGCCGGAGTGTCTTTGCAGCATCGACCGGTGAGGACCGTCAGAAAGATCGTCTAGAAGAAGAACTAACTTCTCAGTGCTGTGTCTCTACAACTATGTGTTACCTGTTACTTATGTGGCTGCATTCAGCTTGAGCACAGTTGGGTCCTGGTTCTTTGTCGTCCATAGTGATGAATGAAACAGTGTTTGGTTGCAGCTTTACACCCCTTCGTCCACCACTGTTTTCCACAGCGAGCTGAAATGGAGGCTGCAGACACTGAGGATTTTTGACTGTGGCAGCATTCTGGCTCGTGTGCAGCTCTCAATAAATTTGCAATGATCCGCATGACGAACTCCAGCACAGCATTTGTTTTTATGATCCTTGCACACCAGTACAATATAACTGGACTCGATGGGAAAAACATTTTGTAAATGAAAATAGGTCTCGATAGCGATTATAATGCTGTTCTGTGCTAACTTTGTCTCTGCTTACTGGCCGCTCTGCTGGGAAATGCATTTGCCACCTGCGTTCCATAAACACACCATCAGTGACCTTGGACGGCATCACCTGCAATGCATCCTGGTTGTTGTAGGATTTTCCCCCGTAGAGCAATGGGGGAATCAACAGCCTTTTTCTCAGTTTTCTATAGTCAAAGGGCACCAACTTTGAAAATCTTTTATTGTCTTCTAATTTGAATTAAAATACTTTCTACTGACGAAAGAGTCCCTATGAAAATGGATCACAGTGAGGTTAAACTGAAAGTTTTTTGAATGGGACAGAAAGCTGCAGTAAGGTGTACATTAAAATCTTGCATAGTGCAGATCCCCAGTCCTGCTATATATTGTTTATATATATATATATATATATATATATATATATATATATACATTCACCATCCAATTTTCTCTCCTTCCCACTCCCTTATTAATGATTCCATTAGCTCGAGGCAATTCTAACCCAAAGGTTAAGAATAGCTGGTGGCAAATATTCAAGATTCAAAAAATCTTTATTGTTTATCACATAATGATAGAAAATTGTCTTAGGTTAGGGGCTCACAAATAACAAAAAACATACACCCGTAAAACCACATAAAATTAAATTAAAACACAAGCAGTTTCATAAACATATAAGAACAGATGTAGTGACAGTCTATTTGGCCTTGTTTAAATGGATATTGCAGAGGGAATAAAATAGTTTTTATAAGTTCTCTTTTTGGCCAGAGGTGCTCTGAAGTGGCGTCTGATGGGGGTTTCTGAAAGGAGTGGTGAAGGGGGAGTGATGGATCTGTAGTGATGGAGTCTGTCTTTCTTTTTACTGCGTGACTGTAAAGGTCTGAGAGTTGGGTTTGAGTGGTGCTGCTGATTTCGGTTGCATGCTTAATGACTCTTGTGATTTTTTTCTTGCTTTTCTCTGTTAGGGAGTTGGATGCAATGTTGAATGTGAGGACTGATTCAATGAGTGACCAGTATACTCCTGTTAAAACATTCTGTCTGACATTAAAACCATTCAGCTTCCTAAGTAGAAACATCATGTGAAGGACAGGTGGTGGTTAATCTCATTGCCCAGGTACTTAAAGATCTCAACCTGCTCCACTACCTGCCCCTCCAGCCTTAGTGGTCTACAGAGAGGGTGTGGGGTGTCATGTGCTCAGAGCCCCCCACAACACAGCTCTTTGGTCTTACCGAGGGAGCACTCATCTATCAAGTGTGCCACCTAGGCCATGATGAGCACTCTTTCAGTACAGGGCCCTGGTGGCCACGGTGGCTACGCCTCTGCACTGACTGATACAGAGACATAGCTGGCGTTGGTCGGGCGCCAGTCCTCCACGATGTCAGTCCTGTTGAACCTGGTTGAAGTTGTAAGGTAACCTCGTTTTACTTTGCAGACCTTGGCCAAAGTTAGTAATAACACTTTGAGATTGGCTAGTCTATTAGCTGCTGACATAACCAGGTTTAATGATCCAGTTCTTCAAGTTTAACACTATGCAGAGTGAAACTCAGTGCATTGTACTGTGTGAATGTGTCACATTAGGCACTGTAGTTAATATGAATGTAACTCAAAGCTACTCTGTATCTGTTTATTTCACAAAAATATCTGTACTTGTACTTAAAAAAAAGAAACTATTGAAAAAACATGCCATTAAGCTCATTGTGCCAGAAATAAATAAAAAGTGGAAGTTGTTCATGTAAGGAGAGGAGGTCAAGATGAATAGTTGCTTTCAAGTGAAGATTACTGACAACAATCAAAAAGCTCTCTCAGCCATTTTGCACTTTAAAGACAGTCCCTAAGGCTTCAATATCAGATCATGAGATAAAAAATAAAAAACTGTGCAACATCAGTTAAGGTTTATCCTGCTCTCCTCAACAAATCTGGTGAAAACTGATGAAAAAGTATTGACGAATGGTGTAAGAGGGGATCGGGGAGGTGGGTATAGTGTATTTGTGGTGGGTTGGAGGGTGGAGGAACCCTCAGCACAAGGCTGACTGCGGAAGGCTGCAGGGCTGAGGATTTGTTCTCAGTGCTGCCATCTGGATGTCCAACTTTCACACTGTCCTGTTTGGGATCCTCTCGGATCCATCATGTTCTGAAAGCTCCATCTTCCTTTACAATCCCATCCCTTCTGTCAAAATATCCGTCCATGAACGACTTGGCTATGACAAACTCCAGCTCTTTGCCTGTAAGACAAAACAGCTGGCAAAGGCACTCTAGAGACACTTCATCATGATGATGTTTTAAAAATCTTTGGACACAGCTGTGCAGGACCGCCTCACTCAGCAGTTTTAATTTCAAGAGCTTCCTATTAAATTTAGCGACTGAGTAAACGGAGGCTTTGGCCTCAACTCCATCTTTTGCTCCAGCTTCCCTACCTGTTGACAGATTACAAGTTAATTGTTTAAAGGGAAACTTTACTACTTTTCAACCTGGACCCTGTTTTTCCATCATTTTGTGTCAAAGTGACTAATGGGGACAACAATTTTTGAAATTGTTCCAGTACTGAGCAAGAGTGCTGCAGCCAGTAGCCGCAAAACATACATTAACAGGGCACTATCGCCCCAAAGGATTACATTGCAGCCCGTTTGGCGGCTGCCGGCTGCAGCGTTCCTGTTCAATACTGGACCAATTTCAAAAATTGTTGTCCCCATTAGTCACTTAGACACACATAGATGGGAATGTAGGGTCCAGGTTGAAAAATACCGAAGTTTCCCTTTAAGTGTTCATTTTCAACTTTTGGGTTGTCTGTGGTTGGGACATGAAACCTTCTCCAACATGAAGTCAATGAGGTCCTCAAACTCTCCTCTGCGTCCACTGCCAGCTCTCTGAGCATCAGCAGCTGTAACATCTCAGGAGCCTGCTAGTTGAGCTCTTTAGGTTTGATCTGCTGGACACAGAGCAGCATCTCAGATGCTTCAGAGGGAGCTGCACCTTTTGGTTTCTCTTTGATGGAAGTTGAACACTTGCCCAAAACAACAAGCTCACTCTGATGGTGTTCCATTGGTTGGATATTCAGAATCAGTCTTTGCTTCTTGTTTCTTGCAGGAGGTTGAATGGTCCACAAAAACAATGAGCTTTCTCTGATTGAGCTCTTTTTTCGGTCCTCGACTTGGATGAATATTTAGTAACTTCCTGCTGGAAGATCCACAAAAATAACATAAATAACATAAGCGGCACTAGGACATTGTGCTTCGGGGAGTTCTTGTGTGCTGCAGACAGAGGAAACTTGCACTTCTGCACTCTTATAGGCATGACCAGATTAACCTGATTTAGGACCTGTGACAAAGACGAGTTGTTCTATTTTTCTTCCTCCTCCAATTTTGACTAAAAATGTGCCCATAATATCCCAATTAAAGTAAAGCTGGTTTGAAGTGACAAAAAAAATACCACAAATATGACTCCTTGCACAATTTGTATCTGTCCAGAAAATGTCTTCCATCCCTTGTTTGCTTGTAGTAAACAGGAAATCCTTAACAAAATAGAAATTTAAACTAAATATCTTTTTAAAATATTTCATTATGTCTTGAAAGAGCTGTCTGTGCTGCCAGTTATGAAGACCCATACTTTGTTCAAGAGCCCTCCATTAGAGCAATGTGCATGCGTGCACGAGTTTTTGTGCCCCCCCCCCCCCCCCAACTGCAGTTGCACCGGCCCAGAGATTTAGCACACATTCTCATAAATATTACAACTACCTCTTTGGCTATACTTAGCCAGTTGAATCATGCATCTTGTACAACAGATGTTTTTTCCAGCTTGGTTAAATGTTTCATGTCGATGATGACACAGTTTGGATTTCTGAGAAATATCCGACAAATCTAGGTTACAAGTATCACTCCACAGACTGTGTTTCAGGCTTCTACACTGATTACATTTACATTCAAGGCGTTCCGCGGATGATTAGCAGCAATATTTGTGCTAATGTTGTCTGTTCCCATCACAGCATGTACTAAATATTATGTTTTTCATCAACCATAAGCTCCGCAGAGAAGTTTCAAGAGGCCAACAGCTAATGCAGGTGATACTGAACAAACCAGATGGTGCTTCTTAGCTTGGCTACGATAATTATTCTGTAAGTGGTTGAATTTCTAATCAGCTGAGGCTTTTTACACCTGTTGGCACAATCCTCTGGCTGCTTTTGCCATTTGTAAGTTGAATACATTAGCAAGCGTCTGCTCTTTTGTGAAAGCCCTTTTTCTCTCTCTCACAGCCGATCTATTGTACCCACAGCGGGGGCACATTGAAACTTGAGTGGCCACAAGGGGCTAGTTTTGGCCTGTAATCATATCATTTCTCAGGCGGTGCAGTAAACACAGTGTGATTCAGAAGTCTTAACAGCTCTGTGATGTACCGCAGAGACAACAGCACACACCAGAGAATAAACGCTAATGAATGGACTTGAGCGTCTTTATTTACAGGGAGACGATTCCATTTTTCATTTCAAGATCAATCAGCACACCGGGCTCAGTCCCATATCAAACAGTAACTGAATCATTTAGCATTAGAGCAGAATAAATATAATCACATAGGCAAACAAATTACACGCTGCTGCTGCTTATCTGCAGAAACATCAGCAGCACCTCTGGTTTCAAATTAGCAATTCATATCAGGTGAAGGTGTCTCCTTCTGATAATGAGATTAACGGAGCATTTACAGTTGTTATTCAGTTCATTCCTGCTATTCATCTATTCTGTCCATATTTACAGCTTATTTTCAGTAGCAATGCTTTGTATTTGTTTTGTTTGATTCTATCTCTTAAACAAGAGATTCTGTCTCACTTTGTGCATTCAAATGTCTCATTTGTTTTTTTAATATTTTCTTGTTTTTCTGAGAAAGGTTCACTAGCAGGCATGTACAGACGGGTTACAAATTAAAGGAAAAACCGGTCCAGGCCTGAATGCTTGACCCCTACAGTGAGGGGGTCTGGGGGCTCTGTTACGCTGTGGGGGGCATTTTGCTGGCCTGGTTTGGGTCCACTTGTCCCCTTAGAGGGAAGGGTCACTGCAAATCAATACAAAGTTGTTCTGTTCATCCTATGATGGATCATTTCTATCCTGATGGGAGTGGTCTCTTCCAGGATGACAATGCCCCCATTCACAGGTCACAGAGGGGTCACTGAATGGTTTGATGAGTATGAAAATGATGTGAATCACATGCTGTGGCCTTCACAGTCACCAGATCTCAACCCAGGTGAACACTTATGGGAGACTTTGGACTAATGTGTTAGACAGCGTTCTCCACCACCATCATCAAAACACCAAATGATGGAATGATGTTCATCCCTCCAGTAGAGTTCAGAGACTCCACAGCTGAGGAACACCATTTAGCTTCAAATGCATTCATCTACGCAGTGCAACTAAAGTTGTGTAACAATATTGAACTGTTCTGTTGTAGTGATTCGACTGTACTGTCATTTTGATATTGCAGTAATTCATATTTGTTATAAAGTGTTTGATTGTGTTGTCATGTCAGGCCACCACAGCTGCGACTCAAAATCTCTCACTCTGACTTATCAGCTGACTTGCAGAGTTTGACTGAAATGAAGAGATTATATGTGTAATATCATAGAAGAGACTAATGGAGTGTAGCAGGACATGACATACATTTACTCTAAAACTGTGAGAATGAAGTGACAATGCAGACTGGAGACTGGAGAGGCTAACTTCACATCTTACCGAAATTTGGCCTGAGGCCTGAAACCGTCAGGGATTTCTGCCGGGGCACCATAGAGAGCCTTCTGACAGGTTGCTTCACCACCTGGTATAGCTGCACCAGCATGGACCGCAAGGTGCCTGGGAGCAAAACCTCTGCAAGACCATGATGGTCATGAAGGACCCACCACATCCACACAACAGCCCATCCTCCCTGCTGTCCTTAGGTAGGAGGTACAGGACTCTCAAATCATGCACCAGCAGACTGAGGAACAGGTTTTTCCCTCAGGCCATAAGACTACTAAATAAATAACACACACACACAAAGTGCAATCTATCCTCTGGTCTACCCTCTGACCAGTGATTGTATATGCAACCTTTCTGTGCCTTCTGCAAACTTAAAAACTGTCTGCAGGAGACTTACAGCGAAGTTGTGTTTATTACACATCAGATAGTTCATCTGAGAGATGCATCTCAAGTTTGATGCACTTCTAGGGTACAACCAAGCGGGAAGCTCCCGGTCTGAAAAGTGAAGCCAATGCTGAAGTGACTTAAACTTGCATTCTCTCTAATGGCCAGCAGGAGGCGACTCCATTGAAAAGTGAAAGTCAATTGTAACATTTTGGTCACCTAAAAGAAGTCTTGTTCAGTGATTGGTTGTGATAAAAGACCCTCTAAGGAGTCGGATTTTCAGTTTTTGTGGTAAGTACATTTTTCTTTTAATGGTTTGAAGCCTGTTTTTTGCTAGTGATAATTAGCTTTAGCATTAGCATCATCACAGTTAACCATAGACTATAAATGCACTGTGCTAACCAAGCTAGCAGCTAGCACTAGGGTCAGCTCCATCCTCTCATCCAAATATGGTCACTTCAGGCTTCAGAACGACAGTCCACAAATCAGTGAGTGACTACATCCATATTTTTTAACAGTTTATGGGTACATTAAAGGCCAATACTGTTATTACATCAAACCCCATTTTTTTTTTACAATTCATGGCCAACATTTTGTTCAATGATAGTCATTCAATGTATTTGTATTCCATGATTGTCTCTCTATACGGTATACTGGTGGAGTCTGCCTTTACCATGGGAGATTCAGATTGCAAGCTTGATGAATTCACAGGAAATGGTGCCTATACATACAGTAGTGGATTTAGTACTAAAGATAAACTCCGTGTAGGTGTGCATTTCGCACGTGGAAAACAGCATTTGATCCTGAGATCAGTATTACAGTAACTTGTACCAACTCTGTTGACTATATTCTTTAGTCTTCCGCATTAAAAGAATGTGACGCAATGAGTCCTCTCAACCCACAGATTGTTTGGTTGGGTCTGAACAAATACAGAAGTTGCTCCTCTTGTTTTCTTGTTTCTTGTTTTTCTGACAGAGTAGCTGTTCAAGATACTGTAGCTACAGCATGTGTTTCCTGCCCTGAGACCTGTGCTGTTAAAATGCTCTTGCCACCAGGAACCACAGGTGTCTTGAACACCTTGAGTTTCTACCACTAGTAGTGCTGTGGAGCAAATATTAGATTTTAAATCTTTTTTTTTTTTTTTTAAATCTGCTTTGCAAATGTTTTGTGAGGAAGGAAATGCATTCAACAAAGACCTGAAAGACCTAAAAGATATGATGCATTTTGGTAAAAAACACTAAACGTAAACATGACATGTTTGTTTACAAGAAAACTACACAAGGACCGTACTTATTCGAAGAGATTTTGAAAAAACATAATTCAAAACAACTTTATGTCCACCTTTGTTGCCATCAGTATGCATTACAATCATCATCAATATCACATCATTCATATCCTATGTCACAAGAACAGAAACACAATGTTGTAAAAAACATTTTACACATTTTATTAGATTAAATTCAACTTCGTAAAAAAGCAAGGAATAAATTGCTAAAAGTGACTTGAAATAATTTAAAACAATTTAAGAGGTAAAGTGCCAGGTACAAGGGATTCATGGTAGTTAATTACCAGTGTAACAGATGTATGGCATGTGGGATGATTGATTTTTTATTGATATTTTTTTTTGCACCATCTCCCTGAAGGCAGGAGCTGACAGTGATGATACAGGGGATGTCATAAATCCAAGATTTTGTCTGTTATTCATTCAACTGTTTTGTCATAGTCATAAAATGCAGTGTTTTCTTGGCAGTGTGAGAGTTTACAGCAGTCAATAGAAACCCAGGATGATAATATATCACATGATACAGTTGAATCTGATCCAAATGACACATTACTGTCAATCCAGGTTAATTCTGTTTTTCTACTGATAATAATATTGATCATGTCATCAAATAAATTGTATCGTATCCCTGAAACCCAATGCCAAACCATTACTAGTCGAGGCATAAGTGGTAGAGATCTTTTAATATGTACAAACTGAATTTGTTTAGTTCTCTACTCTAAATGAAGTGTAAATACATTTGTCTGTCTCTTCATTATTCATTATAAAACCATATCAATATCATATTAATCTTCATCAAGTGAAAATCATGCATGAATGCTCATCCATTTATGCAAATTGATCTTTAAGGTTAACAAGCAATCACTTTAATATTTCTCTTTGAGACGCGTCTCCCTGTCAATCACCGCTGTGAGACACTTTTAGCTCTGTCCTTGTTCTGTAACCTTGCCCTCATTCATCACACATTCAGCATGATCTCATTTGACATTTCGACCTGAATCCATTCCTCAGTCATACTCTGACCTCTTGTCCAACGGTAATTACATCAAACATTCATGAAGACCAAAGGTATGAAATATATCTGAGATGATTTCTCAGCAGGCTAACAGAGGTGATGTGCAGAGGACACAGGAGAACCACGCTCTCCTCTGTTCATGAAGTTAACAGAGTTATTCTCAGAACCAGGACGGGCCTCTCTCTCTCTCTCTCTCTCTCTCTCTCTCTCTCTGAAGTTCGCCAACAACACCAGCTGTGAAGCAAAAGGACATTCCCTGCCTTGGGTGGAAAAGCTGGAAAACTAATCTTTGAGTGATATCGAACAGGTTCCAGGCATTTATCAAGGTGAAGTGAAGGGCTTTAGATAGTGGCTGTTACATCTTAGTCAGCCGCCTTCAATTTCACATGCTGTGTGTAACTCTCAAAATGCGAGCAAGTCACATTATCTGCAATCCCTACACTCAACAATAAATGAATGACTGTCAGCAGTCATTCGCATCTATTGCTTCATC
The DNA here is from genome assembly GCF_963924715.1 of Thunnus thynnus. Taxonomy (NCBI): domain Eukaryota; kingdom Metazoa; phylum Chordata; class Actinopteri; order Scombriformes; family Scombridae; genus Thunnus; species Thunnus thynnus. The sequence continues at coordinate 8,182,247 of NC_089518.1, forward strand.
TAATGCAGACCATTGGAATACTCTTACAAAGTGAATGAATGCTGCAGGAAATGGATGTAAATATCCCCTGCACCATCACTTACACTACAGTTATCATTAGACTGACCTTACCAAGGAAACATTTGTAAAGTGAATAGCAGCTACCTGAACTGATGCAGCTGGCAGCTTTTATGTTTGCAATTTCCAGCTACATGTCAACATCTGATAAATGCTTATACTGGGTAATTTCAAGCATGAGCTGTTCGGTTTTATGGCTTAATCACATGGTTTGTGACAGCTGGTCATTGTAGATGGAGCAATATTGTCCAACGTTTACATAAAAATTTGAATAACAATCCCTGTGACATTGACCACAGGTACACTGTATCAAAACAATGCCATATATGGTCATTCTACAGGCTCGATACTGGCCACGACTCTCTGACGATTTGCTGTTGTATCTGTTGTAAAATAATCTATAGCAAATATTCTGTCACAGTAAAGGTCTGTTGGAGAATTTGCATGCTCAGTATAGTAACATACAACAATGATTAAAGCCGCACTAATGTTTGCGTTTTTATCTACACTTGGTCATGCTAGCAGCATGGCTCAAGGGATGGCAATGTCAGTATATCAGTCTGTCCACCACTTTGGTTCTGACTGAAATATCTCAAAATAAACTAAAATTTTGTACATCCATTCACAGTTCACAGACAATCAGTCTTTGAAGACTTTGGTAGTCGGGACTTTCCTCTACCACCGTGGGGTTGACATTTGGCTGACATTTGTGGTTCAGTGAAATGTCATGGCGACTACTGGATGGATTGACATTCATGTCCCCCTCAACTGTACTAACTTTGGTGCTCCCCTAACTTTTCATCTAATGCAATCATCGGGTCAGAATCTTATTGTGTCCAAAACCTTTATGTATGACCAAATACCTGCAAAACTCATTTTCTATCAACCTCAGCTGTAGTTTGTGTTTAGTGCTAGTTAGCAAATGTTAGCACGCTAAACTGACTGTAGACTATTTGTCTTGTTTAATTAATAATGGATCACATGACTACGTGTAATGTGAATGGTAATGCAAGAAGACACAAACCCACAGAGAATTATCACCTGACTCTAGTCCTTTCAACTCTACAGAGTGTTTTAGCCTCTTGTGCCAGCTGCTTAATGTGTAAGCATGTAAATTTGTTTGCTAACACTTTTGCAATAGCAACTTTGTAAGGTGAGGATATGACAGGTGTGTTTTCAGATAGGTCTGCTGCCTAAGTGGCCAAACAAAATCATCCAATGCAGCTTTAGATGCACAATATGTCATTTCTGCCAAAAGGGTCTCTCAATCAAAACAAGGACAAAAGATGGAGTTTGATGATATTGTGAAGTAGCGTCGGATCATAGGAGTTGTTATCTTCATTGCTAAACAACCAGCTTCTCCAGGATGGGATTACTTCAGTGTTCAGGATGTTTTTACCGGGAGCTGAATTATCCACAGAGGTCTCCTCCTCTCCAAAACAAACAGATCCAGTGATTAAAACAGGTAAAAACACTGAATAAAGCAGTTCAATGTTAAAAATCAGTGTTTCTCCCACGTTGTCACATTGTTCGGTGGACACATTATGTCCAGTAGGGACTGCGAGCCAAGCTGCTGTTAACATTTGCTTGTTTCTCTGATAACTTAAGATACAGATGTTCTGCAGGTTTTTACCATGAGCCAAATTATCCGCAGAGGTCTCCTCTCCAAAACAAATGTACATGGGGAATAAAACTGTAAAAACAGTGAGTAAAGCAGTTTCATGTTAAACGTCCATGTTTCTCTGACACTGTTCGGCAGAAAGAAGACGTCCGGGAGGGACTGCTAGCCGAGCTGCTGCTAACGTTTGCTCAGCTTGTTTCTCTGATAACTTAAGATCCAGACATCCAATGACTAAAATCCTTCATCTGGTTAAAAGATACAGTCCAAAAAGTTAATCATAAAAATGTGACTTAAAACTGAATAGTCAATTTATGACTAGTTTCTGGTGAGCAAACACAACGCCGATGTATTATCTTGTATGTATATACTCTTTGGTAGACGCCATTGTAGCAGACAAACACAACGCCGATGCGTGTGTCTTGTGAACGTAAACTCATTGGTAGAGGGGTTATGACGCCATTGACAACCAAAACCAGGCAACCAAATTAAACAGACTTTGATTAAAATGACTCTGATTTCTCTGGGTTTGAAAATTGTTGGAAACATTTGGGATGATGTAAGTACACAACTCAACAAAATATATAACATAGGTCTAGTTGTTTTTAGACATTTTAATGCAGAATAGTTACATATTATAGCTTTAAATATGTCATATTTACATGGTTACTTAACATCACCTAAAAATCTTGTTTTTACTGACCTCCGGTGGTTTAACCAGTGTCGCCTGAGAGGAATCAGCTCAGGGAAAGAATTCTGGATTTTTACATTTTCCATTAAATGTCATTTCCTTTTTTTGCATGCATGTAACACAACTGACAACATATTACAGTGCTGTAGTTCTGGGGCTGATTGATTTTCATTCAGTTTCAGTGCAATACCTTTAATTTAGTGGTAAATTTATCAACACACACATACACTCACAAATTAGTTACACCTGTGCAATCTAATACAACAGCTCTGCCCTAAATTCTACATTTATGAAGCTTACACATTTTCAGTTTTTGTTGACATTGTCAGAAAGATGATAATCCTACTTTATTCATTATTGAGGTTATAGTGGGTGGTGATGGTGGTGGTGTACTGGAGTGCATTATATTGGATAGTCTTCCTAATATTTTGTCCAGTCCATTAACATACATGATGGGGGCAAAATATCAGGTATACTTTTCAATGTAATGCACTCCAGTACACCACCACCACCATCCACTACAACCTCAATAATAAAGTAGAGTTATCACCTTTCTGACAATGTCAACAAAAACTGAAGATATATGCACACCCAGCTAAATGTCTCATGTTCTTGGTTTGGGTGACACAGATCCTCCTGTTCTGTTGCAGTATTAGTCTGAACAGTTTATGCTTTGGCCCTCACAACTTAAAATTGGCACCCTTTATCTCAACTAAGTCTCTTGACATTTGCGTTTGTTCTAAAATGTTATCGTTGAAAAACAATCAAATCAACAAATATCTCGTATCATCACAGCAGTGGGAAACCCATGTTCATGGAAATGAGCAAAACCTCCATCCATGCAGGAAGTGAAGTGTAAGTAATGGCACCATTAGAATTACTGTTGTGTTTATGATGCTGATAATGGCAGGAAATTAGCCAAATCAAGTCCTTCTTGCACCCTGTGGGTGTTGGAAAATGACATAACAGTAGTTTTTCAGCCAAACCCTGTACAGAAATGTAACATGTTTGCTGTTTTATTCAAATGAGGCCAATTCGTTCATTTTGAAACTCATTCTGCTGTGGCAGACATCGCATGAAAGAGCTGCGTAAACACTTTTTTTTCTGCAAAAGCTATTCCAGCACTGATCTTTTGACTGATAGAGCAGCATTATTCTGCTAGACTTCAACAAAAAACACCACATTCATAATCTTGATACAGTAGGTTCATATCAGACAAACATGAAAAGGAGAAAGCTACACTCAGAGTCAACTGACGTTTGATAAATTGCTGCATGTGACATTTGTGCCTCCAAGCACAGCGGCCTGACTCCTGATTAGCAATGCTTCAAATGAGGACCTGTCATGATCTGGATCCTGTTGATAACGGCTGAAGCTGAGGAGACGGAGTTGACGAAAAGGAGAAGTAGTCTCAGCTAATCATCATCTAAGAATCTGAGAAAAGGGGATCTCCTTAGTCTGGCAGGAGACAGCGTAAATAAAGAGTTGTCTATCTAATCTCCAGTCCTCTGCCAAAATGTGGTGTTAAGCTGCAGTTGAATCACTTCCGCTAATATAGGCAGGAGAGAAGTAATTGCCACCAGTGACTGACCTATGGACCTATATTGATTTGGAAGCCAGTGTTGTTGTTTTTCACCCCTGCTGATACGAACCCCTCATTTGTTAGAAAGTAATTGAATTCTTCCTTCTTCACAGAATTACTGCGATGAATTCAAATGACAGTCAGTTTGTGCATCAAACTTTGGTGGAAACAGTCAAGATTCAAAGAAATCTACATGTTAGGGTTATATAAAAGTAAAGTAAAGTTATATTTTAAGCAATATGAGGGATTGTGACAGAAAATGCCGAGAAATGTTCAGGATGAGTATCAGAGGAGGATCAGACTCCATGTGGCTGCAAATGTTTATTTTAAAACTGTTTCAAGTTTGTATTTCTCACATTTCAGTTAGTGTATATATATATATATACAGTACAGTAAAGTGTGAAGCCTACAATCACACAACAGATACACTAGTGTTGACTTATGTTAGGCCTTCAATCAGCATCACTGACAGAACAGCTGTGAGCTAGCTCTTGGACGGAGTGATGTGGTTGAAATTAATTAATATTTTACCCTGTTTCCTTTCAAAGGGCGTCCAATCACATTTCAGCTAATCAAAAATCTTAAACTTAATTTAAGATAAAAAATCTTAAATCAGGGCCTCCAGGTTTGGTTTTGTATTCTAGTTCTGAGTAGTAATTACAGTACTGACAGTCCTTTCACTGCCAGGATATACATACTTTAAACTATGTCATTTTAATAAAAGTGTCTTCAATATTGATTCAAAGTGTGTATTGTTTTTTTCTTGAATATAAAGGTTTTGTTTCTCTGGATAATCCACAGTCTTGCGATTTTCTCCTCATCAGAAGTGTTGCCTGTGGGTTCTGTGGATTATTCAGAGTAACTGGTCTTGAGTAGGGGTTGATAATATGATGACATGTGTCATGAGATTAAATTTATCTACCGTCAAAGATGCTGCCATACCGTTTACACCCTGTAACCATCACTTTAACATCTCTAGATATATCAGCCCATTGTAGACAACCTCTGTGTTCAACCCAGCTGCTACCGCTTATGATGTGAACGCAGTCTTAGCACAAAACCAGTAAACGTATAAGCTAAAGTAGCCTTAGCATTGTGTAGTGAATGCTAAAGTGTTAGCACACGGGAGCCAGTAATCTATGAAAGACACATGGATGGTTTCAGTGTCTGAACCTCTTCTTTGTTGAGATGGAGGTAATAATTCATCATCTTTTAACTACAGATTCCAACCTAAGCAATCCATCATGCCATCAATAGTAAATCTCCTTTTACCAGAGGAAGGGAAAGGTATATGAACATCCAATACTCTGATTCTTCCCTTTTGCAGAGTTGGAGCAGGAGATGCTGGAGAAATGTGCTCTTGGGTTTATCTGGAAAATAAATGATAGATAAGATTGCTGGTTTCCTCTCAATTTACTGTAAACTCCTGCGAAAGAAATCAGACCTTCCAAAATGAGTTCATCCATCTGGCTGGCTGACAAAGTCTATCTGCCAGGCGGGACGAGGAGAGATGACCTGATACTGCCTTCCCCACTTGCACTGTGGTAGGAGCCACTCTGGTCTTCAGACACATGAGTAATAGATAGATGAAGAGAGGATCCTGCAGTGTAATGGACTGCAAAGGGGTTAGACCAATATTCATTGGCACTTTTATTAGTTTTTATTAAGAATCTGATTATGAGCAGGGTGTTCCACGCTGATGTTATGCAGCTTGTTTAATTGCATATTTATATCATTACTCATTGTAATAGTGTCATTAGCGAAGTGGTAATGTTATTTTCCTGTGTTTCACTGTTTGATAAGGAGCAGTTCCAATGGTGGAAGAAACTCTGACTATTATTTGTCCAGTTCTATCCACCCTCAGATACTCAAACACTTTTAGACTGTATCAATCTGTGATGCAAATTCATTCTATAACTCTTCATCTTTTTGTGATAAAGGGCTTTATTTTGTTTAGTTTTCCTCGACCTGCTTTCATAACTGTCACAGCAAACTATACAAGATTTGTCTCTGTAAATAGAGTTCAAAGAAATGCAGATACACCTCAACCCTGAGCACAGTCTGAGAGAGCTGAAACTGAACTGACTGAAAGCACTTAAATCTGTGTGAGGGGTGTCATAAAAAAAACTATGTAGGGGTGCAGAGGTTTTAAAAAGTTTAGGAAGCAGTGTGATGCTGGATGTCCCTGCTCTGTTAAAATGACACATCTTGTGCTGAATGAAAGTAACCGTAGGGGACACTAGGGTGGCACTAGAAAGGGCTACAGACCCACCAAGGAATTACTTTGACATATAAAATCCTGTCTGATCTCCTCTATTCAACTGCTGTTTCCCCCGTACAATTGATCCAGTTCCCATAGCAACCTTATATGCACTGGTATAACCTGGGCAAGTTCACAGTGCTGATGTCATGTGAGTACAGCATATTTACTTAAGTAAACTGATTATTCAGTTAGCTTTGTGAAATATACTTCGTTCCATCATAAAACCTCGGCAGGAGTAACGAGAAACTGGTGAAAATGAGAAAGTGGAGGCATGGAGAGAGAGAGAGAGAGGTAACAGCAAGGAAGACCACCTGTGAGAAGCTACAGTAGCTCCTCAGGTGCTGCACACTCCTGGCAGCGCTATTAGCAGTATTACAGCAGCCAGCAGCCGACTCTGAGCCTTGAAAAAGTACAAAAACTCTACAACCAGCGAAGGTAATCAGAGCTTGTATGAGAAGGACTCCTGCCTTGAATATTCTCACTGAAAAAATGAAAGAATGAAAATGAAAAAATATATATATTTGAAAATATTCCTTTCAGTGACTCTACGGAGAGTCCATAGCTCATCTCCTGATCTATAATCTATGGCATTTCATCTGTGATTGGAAAAGACTTGCTGACAGACGATTATGCATTAATGCTATTTTTCTGGCAGGGAACATTTAAAAATGTTATGAATAGAATTTGTGGAGCTTTAATAAAAAAGTGAGAAAAGAAGTGGCAACTCATCATACGTAGCACATAGCTGCTTTGTATTGTATGGATATTCTTCAGCATCCTCTCCCAGAGGTGTTATTCAAAGAGAGATGACCCTGTGAGAAGCACAGACGTATTATTTATCTGCAGAGCGATAAACACAATTCTGGGAAAGGATTGGAAGCCTGTGCTGTTTTTGATATTACTTCATTACCTTCAGAAGCCTCTGTAACTTCTCTAGCTTCTTGGAACTGGTTGAATCTCTGGGTGAAATGAAAGTGCAGCAGTTCCTACAATATAGGAAGACTGACACCAGTGTTTCTGGACTGAAGCTGTTGGAATATTTTATCCCCTGCCAATATTCAATATATGTCAATTAAACTGGGAAATAACCTGTTAAAGGGTGCCATTGGACTGTACTGTCTGCCTCTGAGAAGCCTGAGCCTATTACTGTATTAAGGTTGAAATAAATAACTTTTAAACAAGTTTGAGAAGGTTGAAAAACTCTGAAAATATAATTAAGTTAGGTGCCTGAACTGAAAACAGCTAAGCAACAAAATTACTACTCAGGGCCCAGAATTAAGCTGACCTATACTTCATAAAAGTAACAAACTTACTGTACTGTACCTCATAGAAAGAGACATTTTTAAGGTGTCAGAAGATGTGCATACAAGATCATATTATTGCAAGTAGACCTAATTGTAAAGAAAAGTCAGACGGCTTAGTATAAACACAATGCACATTAGCTTATTTTTAACATAAAAAAATTAAAAAGTGATTATATATCAATGCTATGTTTTCAACTTGTTTCTGCTGCCCCCAAGTGGCCAAAAATCAGTTATTGCAGGTATTAAAGGGGGTCTATTTTGGGTCTATTTTTGCTAGAACGTATCTGAAGCACAAAATTCCCTTGGAAATGTATATCAATGCCTGCCTTTTTTTGGCAATTGACTTAAAATGAATTTTAATTAGCATGTCATATTTTAGTGACACTGCCTTCACATATACACAGCAAAACTAGTTTTAACATGTTTGTATGTATAGTGAGAGTGAGCCTGTTTCCATACAGTAGAATTCATGATAGAGTTGTACTCATTTATATATTTTTCTGTTTATGTTGTCAGATACTGGTACAAATGTGAAATTTGATGACCAGCAGTCATCAACAAACTGTTGATAAAATCATTATTTTATGATCACAACATTAAGACAAAAGAAACAAAAACAGAGATGTGCAGATGTGCTGTTAGATCAGCTGTACTGACATTTAAGATCACTGAGAATACAGACACAAAAAAAGGTCATATCACACCATCACTTTCCCAGGCAGTTGTGAAAAACTCCTTCATGGTTTTACAGTCATCTGGATTACTGAGTGCACATACTAAACTCTCCCCATACTAAAATCTCTCCACTGGCTGCCTGAAAGCTATGACTGATGTTAAGGTGCTTTTCATTGTTCTCAGATCATGACCTCACGTTCCTAACTAATCATTCAGTCATTGTTGGGTGTTTATAGCACTCCAAAGAAGGTTTTCAATGTTTTTCAGGTGTTTATTTTGTAATCATCGTGTTTTTGGACCAGTAGGCAACATGTAACCTGCGATTCCATTGCAGCCGGTAGCTATGCTTCACAGTCCAGCACTCTTCCTGGACTCACAGTAGCTTTGATGTGTTGGATTGACTGACAGTTTGCTCACCTGCTGCTCTATCCAGCTCTGAGACTGACTCTGAGTCAGACTATTGTCACAGTGTTTTAATGCTAGTTTAATGCTACTTGATTACGATACCTGCCCTGTTAGCACAATTTAGCTTAAGTAGCTAACGTTAGTCAAAGTGTGTACCGCTTGGTGTTTGCTTTGGTCCGAGGTAGCGCAACGTGAAAGGCGCCAACATGAAGGATGATGTGAAAGGTGCCATCACACTTCGCTACATCCATCTTTATTCACAGTCTACTCCGCCTACCAGTCATGGAGAATCTAATGAACGATGCAAGTGTATGATCTTGCATTTTGGGGGGGGGTTGGATATTATTTTTTAAAGACTGTATGTCTTTCGCAAATCCGCCAACTTTGTGACAGTGCAACACTAAATCTCTGGACTACACCTTTAATATTTTTTCCTTCCAATAAGCAAACATTGAGGTCTCATTATTAGCTTCTTGAATTAAAAAAGTGTGAAGCTCCAACATCAAACAGACCTGGACATGTTCAAGTCAGTTCACACTTTCAGCCGCATTACTAAACAATGAAAAATTTTGACAGATATTAAATCAAGGTTCATGTCAATCATTATGGATTGCCTATCTTGAGCAAGTTTTAGTGTCATGAAATTGATTTTCACACCATTCTGAGAAACATTGTAGTTATAGTTAAGCTACTAAATCTGCTACACCCTGGTCCTATAGGACGAGTCAGTAAATATACTTAATCAAGATCCATCACATCCATCATATTTGAGGTGGATGACTGCACCACATCATTTTTTAATAAAAAGGACAAAATCAGTGTCATTTATCAGTCTCCATCTAGCAGCAGCAGGGCCACTGACTGGAAGTATAGCAACAAACTTAATCCCTCTTGCCCTGGGACGTTGAGGACTGACCTTCACTGAAGTGATGAAGGAACATCTAATCCACTTAAAGCTCCATTAGTGGATAGGCTCTTGTTTTTCAGATAGGGTGCCATGTCCATGTCATCCTCCAGTTTTAGAGGGATGAAAGTAAAAGCACCAGAGACACAGCGGTTCAATACTTTTGGTTTGACTTTTAAAAAGAACCCGGTGTTGTTTCCTGGGAAGCATCCTAACAAATCTTCAGAGGACTGTGGAGAGTGTGTTCTTGTAATGAAACATTAAAGGATTTAAAGGAAGAATTAACACAGCAATAAATGTTTCAAATACAATATGTCGCCTCACTCTGGAGACAGTACTCAAGCTGACCTTGCTTGTGGTTTTGAACCTTAGCTATCCAGGGCAGTTTTCCACCTGAGACAAAATGAAAAGGCTCCTGTGAAGGACGGATCAAGGCTTGATGGGAGACACTCCTGAACCTGCATTCTTTTCAAACAGGCGACAGACCACTGCAGTTGCACAGATAATAAAGAAGTCTGTGCTTTCCCAAAGGCTGCTTGACATGACAGATGACTCGTTAAAACCAACAAGTTACACACATTCAGTGCCAATACAGGAACTAGTGTGTAAGGTGTACAGCAAGGAGGAAAGTAAAGGTGTGGAGGTCATATTCCAGCACTGACCTGCACTTAATGTTGCAGGTTGCAGGTTGAAATACTTTGATCATAATGCCTTGACAATTGTTGGATGGATTGCCATAAAGTTAAGTATAGACATTTATACACTTTGTTTTAAAAGCAGTAATATTATGCTTTTTATGATTTTCTGTTATTTGTATAATGTTATGATTTCAGATATCTATGCTAAGGTCATGGTCATGGTCATGGTATGTAGAAATGTTCCCTGCAAGTCTCTGAATGTTTTATTTGTGACATTTTTTTTCTACCTTGTCGATGAGCTGACGTCGGCTCGATGCTCATAAACAGCCGTCCATTCTGTTGCCTTTGTTGCTAAAGTTGTTGCTAAGGTTTTTCCATGTGTTGTTTGCATTGTCCACTCTCATATTTTGGATCGGTTGGAACATGTACAGATGTATTTGAGAAGCTGACATCTTGAGCAAAGAACAAGAAAAAGTAGTGAAATCTGAAGTTGGTTGTGACGCAGCCTCAAAATTTAAAAAATCATCAGTCACATCTTTTAACAAAGTGCTTTACTTTTAACATGCCTTAAAGCTGCTCAATCATCACTAAACAATGCATCATACAACAACATGTGCTGTGAAATGGGTCACTCATAGAATCATCACCCGACTCTACACCGAATGGCAGACAGACAAAATTAGTGACTTGCTAGCGTCATAATGGAGCTTTTAGTAGCTTTAGATTTCAGGAGTTGATAAAACCTAAACAGAGTTAAAAGAAGAGAGTGAGAGACTTACTTTCATCAGGATGCCTGAACATTTCTCTGTGTCTGGATGTATAAATAGGCAGCTGATTGCTAACATGTTTCCCATAACAACTTCATAAATTGATATTATGTCAATGTTGTGTTACAAGCTTGTTGCGATGCCATCAAGTGGCCGGAAAAATAAATGAATGCTGGTTTAACCATACTTTTGTAACTTTTTTTTTTACTATTTGCCATAACTGTGATCTTACTCATTCCGCAGTTGCCATGCATATATACTGAAAAGTTCTCATTGAACATAATCCTGGGGTTTGCTAACCCTTTCAATATCAATGTTATTGTCTGGTAATAGGTTGGTACAGTATGTTGCTGAGCCACTGGCTGTACAATAAGGTCAACACTATTTCTGTTTGTATGAGCTCACATGTAGCCCTTCCTGTGAAAAGAACACAAACACATTCAAATATGTAAGAGCCCAGTTCATGCCTCATTCAAGACTTAAGAATTTAAATGCATCCTTGAAGAGGACGTTTCTTTCATCCTGTAGGCTGAATTTATAGGATCAGAACTGTGGAGTGGAAGGGCAGCACATGGTAAGCAGTTTTCTCAAACACAACCTTCTCCTTTTTGCCAGGGCCCTCATGTGTGACTGCAGTGCGAGTCAAGCCTCTATCTATGGAGAGGCTTTTAAAAAGAACATTGAATCTAATTATTAAAAATGAAGCAGATATTGTGGAGCAGGCCACAGTGAAGCTTGGAAACAGGAGGGCCGTCATGTGTGGATTAATCAACCTTTGCAGACTCAGCAGAATCTTTGCAGAGGTGGGAAATGAGATAGGAAGCCAGTAGAGAATAAAAGTGTTGACATTTTGCTCTCTATTACACTTTAATGTTTTCTCTCTTTACTTTGATGCCAGAGTAAAGGCTCGAATCGGACAGAATTTGCAGAAAGATGCTATAAAAGCAGTGACCTTGAGCTATGGCTGGGGGGTTAGCTCCAGGGTGATAAGAGTCTGTTCACACACTGTATGTCTGTGTCATTATGTGGCTGTGTTTCTGTGTCACAACTCATGCTGTGTCCATATCACACTGGAAATATGAATATCTGACAGGTAAACAGGTCAAAAGTAGAGGGACCCACAATAAAATACTCACAAAAACACGTTTTACTGCAGGGTAAATTGATTTATTTTATAGACATGATTACTATCTTTATAGCAAACAAAAAATCAATTTCCCCATTACTATGACAATCAGTGGCAGAGTGTTAATCTGAAAAGTCTGGACTGTGGGTGTCCTGGTCAATTTTGGCAGTATTCCACACACCCCTGCTGAAGATAGAGACAAAGAAATGGAAGGAAAACAATGATTAAAATTTCAAAAAACACTTTAGCGGGCTACAGCAAAGTGCTTTGTAATAGCAGAACTATTCAGTGCCAACTATTAACTGTCAAGATTATGGCTTATATAATGACTTCCTCCAATTTTCATTTTATAGCTGGCTGTGAAACCACTGTACTGTATCAAATAAACAAGATCAAACATTACAGGCAACCTTGAAAAGTAACAAAGTGATCAACAAGATTGTCGAGACCATGTGACCTGCTGTAACAACAAGCCACAGAAATGACCCCTGATGCCAATGGCACTGCTCTGTTCTGGACTGGCAGACTGCCGTGCTCGCAGTGGGCACAACTGTGGTCATCACTGGGAATGGTGTTACAAAGAATGATGTCCTCAGCCTCGATGGGCTTCTGCGAACCATGCCATCTACAGCAGAGGCCATGTAGATGGAAAACCAGAGTTTCTCTTAGTTGACTCTGTCATTAGGTTTGTGGAAATTCCAAATGGAAATTACATACTGCTGGCCTCTCTTCTTACTGACATCCACCCAACTGCCCATACTATTATTGTTCATGTGGGCACAAATGATATTAGACTTAAGCGGTCAATTAAGCTCCAACAGGACTATGAGACACTAACTGATACTATTCAGAGCCTTGGAAAGCTCTGTGTTCTATCAGGCCCGATTGCCTCTCAGAGGAAAAGTTTCAGTCGTCTCTTCAGCGCTCACCAATGGCCTGTACAAGAAAGATAACCTTCATCCAAACCACAGAGGCACTAGACTGCTCACCAAAAACTCAATTTTCAGTCCCTATGATGTGTTGGGAGGATAGGTAGCACCAGTAATATCCCTCACCCCACTCAAGCTGTTGAAGGCAGGCGATCCCATTTTATTACACAGAAAACTGTACACAGGTCAGCCAACCATCAAGTCTGATTCAGATTAATGCCATTAATGACAACTTTAATTTAAAGCTTGCTTTATTCATTATTTATGTGAGATCTTTAACAGGAAAGGCTGTGCTGGTTAGTGACCTAATTACAGGTCATAAGCTGGACATGTTACTTTAGACTGTAACTTGGCTGGACGGGTGGTAGTTGTACACTAACAGAGGCATCATCACTGAATTTTAACTTCTTAAATGTTTTCAAGTCTAGAGATAGGAGGTGGAGGTGTAGCAGCACTCTTCGCTGATATGTTTTTATAGAGGCAACTCACTTTTGGTGAGTACACTTCATTTTATTCATTTGAATATCTTGCACTGACACTGAAATGCAGAACTCCTGTCTTATTATTCATAGTGCAAAAACAACTAGCCCTTTTATTGATGCATTCAATGACCTCTTGTTCCAAACTTCCTTAGATTTTGATTCTATATTGGCTTCTGGTGACTTTAATATCCATGTAGATAATAACAATGGAGTCTACTATTCTAGAGAGCTAAACAACCTGCTGGAGGCCTTTGGTTCCTCTCAGCATGTATCTGGATCCATTCATACCTCAGGCTTAATTATATCTAAAGGAGTTAATGTCCTCGCCGTGTCAGCACTTGACATTGCTTTATTAGACCATTACTGCATCTTTTTCTAAATCAATCTTGATCGTGTAAGAACTGTATAGAAACAGTACCTGCATGCTAACTCAGCTGGTATCATGGTAATTGCCTTTAATCAAGGTACTGAACTGGTTTTAGATTATATTGCTCCTGTTAAAATCAAAGTGAATTGATAAGGAGGAAGAGAGGGGACTGCAAAAGGGCTGAGCATGAATGGCATAAAGCCCAGCTTCTAGAGCATCTTGATATTTACAAAAATCTAACTTCAATTCAAAGTGATTTTATTTCCATATTTCCAGGATATTTTAACCACTGAATATTTCCAGCTCACTCAAATCTTCAACTGTTAAACCTCTTTTAAAGAAGCCCACTCTAGATCCATCTATGATTCATAACTACAGACCGATCTCTAACCTCTCGTTCCAAAGCAAAATTATTGAAAAAGTCGTCCACAAGCAGTTAATCAACCACCTGACAACCAACAAAATACAGGATCTCTACCAATCCGGTTTTTGCCCCAACCATAGTACTAAAACAGCCTTGGTCAAAGTAATTAATGACTTAAGAATAAATGACCATGGTAGTGTTTCTATGTTAGTATTATTGGATCTAAGTGCATCATTTGACACTATCAACCATGATATTTTAATGGAGAACCTGAGAGGTGGGTTGGCCCATCTGGGTCAGCACTGGACTGGTTTTTATCACCTTCAAGGACATGATTTTAAGGTTTGTCTTGGCAATTTTAGCTCGAAAAATGTCATGTGGTGTTCCCCAGGGACCAATTTTAGGCCCATTATTTTTTAGTTTGTATTTGGTGACACTATCTGTGTCTCAATATAAAATTTAAATCCTTCAAATTCCAAAATGACAAAGTCATCTGACAATAGAGGGCAGTGAAATTGTTTTGGCTTCTCTTTACAGCACTTTGATCATTGATTTGTTGCTATAAAAAAGTAAGTAATGAATGGACTCTGCAATCAATAGACTACTGGGAGGCATTTCCTGTTGATTTAAGAGATGAAGTCAAACACAGGCTCGTGTGGAACGATAGCTCTTTGATGAGTCTTATGAACAGGCGGTTTAGACTTTGGCAGCGCTGAAAACAGTGGTAAAAAACACAAGGCTCTTACTTATGCGCTAAATCTCCCTGAATGATGGAAGCGCTTTTAAAGAAGCTGAATTTATGGAGCTCTTTCAGGTGCTTCATCATCTCCACTTTAGCATTCTCATATTCCTTGGAAGGACAGTGGCAGCCCTGATAAGTAGAGCAGACTCCGCTGAATAGCAGTCAATCTATCCCAGGCTTGAATTAATGTTAAACTGAGATAACAAACTGATCAGAGTTTGAATGGAGCTGCAAACACATCAGAGTGGTTGTTTGTTTGGTTTCCCTGTCACAATGGAGTGAGTGGTGTGTTGCTGAGAAAACAAAAGTGAGCATGCATGGGCTGATTGACGGATTTAAGCTCCCAGTTACTGATATTTGTCACTATCAGTATCTTCACATATTCCAGAAAAAATGTAATATATTAAAGAAAAAATATGACAGGAGCATAAAGATCACAGTGTAAATGAAACAAACTCACATGGACCAATATCTTAATTTTAACTCTGACCAGCAGAACAACATGTCAGAGGGAGTGAGGTACAGCATCTCCAAGGAGCTTCTCAAGGCAACGTCTACAAGGAGTCCCATCTCCAGTCCACATCCCGGTGAGACTCTCTGAAGAGGCTGGACTGTCAAGGAACTGGAACTTCAAGTCAGAGTCTTCTCTTCACAAACTGTTAGCACTTAAGTTTCTGTAACTTTCCAAAACCAACAATCCAACATTCATGCACCCATTTCATACTGTGGTTGGCCAGGTGTGTGGAAGTGAGAAAGCAGAGAAGAGCCAGGATGTGAATTTCTTTCTCAAGCTCTCTTTTTCATTCTTACACAACCATTTCCTCCCATTTTCAAGTGAGCAACTGAGTGCAACACTGTGAATGCCTTCCAGGAGAGTCTGAAAATGTGTGTCATTATCCCTGTAATGATATCGCATCTTCCCCCATATCACAGTTGGCTCCCTCCACCTTCAAGTGAGGCTGTTCATAACAACTATAGAAACATTTGATTTCGTGATGAGGTCAGACCACACGTAATACAAACTACTCCTTTTTGAATATAAACTGCCCCTTATTTCCCATATTAATACACAGGCAAATGGAGTTTTTTCATCAGTTAGTTACTATAATAAAGCAGGAAATAAATAATAAGAATTATGTTTGGTGAAGCCATTTATATAACTGCATCAGACTGACGCTGTATCTCTACTTATAAATAATCACATTAACTAATGTTACAGAACAGGGTTTGCACCACAGTGCATTTCAAGAATTAAACATGAGAAAGTTGGGAAAGAGGCTATGATGAGCTGCTGAGCCGACGCCTATAACGGACCAGTCTGATGTGTGTTGTTATTCTGTAGTGGCCTGGTGTCGTTTTCAGGTAATGTAATGAAGGTAAACACGGTGAATGGCCGTGAAACTTCTCAGAGGCTGGGGATTTATCAACATATCAGTCCTGCTGCCTTCAGATGCTGCAGGGATTTAAAGAACTGAAGGAAAAGCTTTTCATACAATATGAACAGCTGTGGACAACAGATACTGTAAGAATCACCCACATTCATTCATAGATCAATGCAGACTGATTTACTGACTTTCCTGCTTTAACCACATTAAATGTTGTTTTCTGTGCTGATTTTGGTCGGAGAGTGTTCAATTTAAATAACCTGTTTGTATTTTAAGCATTAATCTGTTATTGCAGCATGTCTGCATCAAGTATTTAGTTTGATCCTGTTGATAAAATCACAGCGGCAGCAGACTGATGTTGCACCAGAAACAGATGTGTTTCTGAGACGTCTATTTTCAGCACAACATCTAGAACCAAGTTTCAACCAAAATACAACAACTGGCTTTCATTTGAATGAACCTCCCACTTGTCTGCACCTCTCCTCCCACCTGTGCACCATGTGCTCTGCGCTGGGCACTAAATACCAAACAGATGGGCAAAGAGAGTGTCAATGTCAGGAAAATACCAAACAGCCTCCACAAAAATAGGGCACATAAAGAGCACACTGCGGGCACTGATACTGGGCTGCATCACATCTGTGGACCCTGGACAAGAGAAGCAACACCGGAAGCATCAGCTGTCTGTGAAAACCAGACCGAAACATGTCACAGCATTGACTGGGAAAAGATCTAAGGTTGGTTGAAACCTGCTGGAGAAACATCTAGCAGGACATTCACATCTGACACCAAAGACCATCTTTGGATAGAGAAAGCATTTAACATAAGAGTGTCTGTGACCTGACCCCATGGCGTAGGGGGTTACGGCCATGAATCCCTCCCTGGTTTGAGGTTTGAGGACTTTTGTTGCTTGTCATCCACCGTCTCTTTTCTCTGCAATCTCTCTACTAATGTCACTATCTAATAAATGCATGAAATGCCCCAAAAATAACAATAAGCATACGAGTTAATAACTATTATTGCTGATGAAGACCATGAGATGTAAATGAAGTCTCTGAAAAAAAGGTAGTACGTGGCCCTTGACATAAGATTCTCATCATCAGTTTCTTTTTATTTTAATGCATATTGTGCGCAGTACATTAATGTTTAGAATATTAATGTTAATTATCACAAAACACATTTGTTAATCCAGACACTCCACATACCTCAACCTGCATAGTCTGATTGTTAATGTTGCCGGTAGCGTCTCTCCATATTGTGTCACGTTGGCTTCCTAGTGTTTCAGTAAAGAAGTGAGACTATAGGGAAGCATCTACCCACACTGTCAGAGAGGCTGAAGACTCAAATACAGCCTCCATTGTTGTTTTTAATTCACTTTCAATAATGGATGTCTCCCATATTTCCCATACCATGGAAAATATCTGGATTAGGACAAATCCCCTGTGATCACCTTAAAAAACATTTGGTGTCAGTCTGGGGAAAACCTGTATTGTTCACTAAACCTGAGTGGCAGGTGCGTTATTTGAAATACTATCTCCTCTTTGTAATCAGATCCTGGAGAAAATATTCCATGTAGCATTAATTTCCCCCGGTGGGAGGAAGGTCATTCGAGAGCTTTTCACCGGGTCTTTTGTTTGAAGTCTTCCAAGTTAATTGACAAGTCTGTCAGGATGCTGTCATATCAATATTGAAGAGGCATCAGTATAAACGCCAGTAGTTAATAGTGCATGGGAGAATGTGGAAGCAGAGGGCAGATGTGTGCAAGGGGACACCCCTGGAATATTTCAGGGATTTTTCACAGTGATCTCTGACATTAGAAAATGTCAGTCCGCAGGCTCTCGTATTTCAGATGCATGATGGGACGTGGGCATTGACCTGCAAGCAGCAGACTTTCATAAGAAATAGATTTCAAAGTTAGTGGAAGGTTTTAATCCAGACATATACAGATGTAAATGTTACTGTAAATGTGATTCTTAGGAGAAGGTGTTTCATGAAATGTCTTGTTCACTCAAATTCATCATGGTTACTCTCAAGGCTAAACTGCTGTAGCTGGTGAGCTCACTGCTAGCAAGCTAGCCAGTCAGATTAGCATTTTTAGGTCACAGTAGCTCTCTGGGCTGCTTTCTAATTTCTCTGTACTGTGAAGTTTACTCCCTCTTGGCATTTTGATAAGCAGACACTACATTGTGTCATTCAATAAAGAGCTACTGAAGGGGACAAAGGCTTGCTGAGCTAGCAAACTTAGTTAGCTCAGTCCCTTAACAAAAACATATTTGTACTATGTCGACTCCTGTCAGAACTGTCTGCAAACCTTTTCTCTTTGTGGGGCCGTTTATATTCAGAGAGATATAAATGGATGCTGCAACCATGCTAATGATAGCATCCATGTCAGACTCTCCAACTCTCTGTTGCCTCAGTGGTCTGACAGCTAACAGCTAACAGCTAACGGTCAGCTGCACAAATTTGTGTGTAAAAATTCACAAAGTTTAACTCAAGATGAAAAATGTGCTCAAATTTATTTTGTTCCCATGAGACAATCTTCTCATCGTGACAGTTCTACTGGAATAAATCGATTTCGCAGTGAAATTTTGTCATTTTAAATGTGGCCTTTACTCTGTACTTAGAATAACTGTTCTCAACTTCTAAATGTTAAGCGAAAAAATGTTTTTGATGAGTGTAAGTGTGTTTAGCCGAAGTGTTACTGTTCTGTCAAATTATCACTATATATCAAATTGTACACATCTAATTTACATCTATATAAACTACAACTTAAAGGCCTCATTTAGGAAACAACTGAAGCATTTTCCTCTCCAATGAGGGTTTTATTAAATGTCAACTGAGCTTATGTTGGTTACATAATGTTGCTTGACATTAAAGATGAACACATTACTGTTTGCATATGAAGCACTTTATCCCTGTTCAATATAAGTGATCCCTCTGGTGAGATACTGCTCCAAATTAAATTAACACATTACTGCACCAGTGATTGCCGTTATTCAGACCCTTCATCATTGAGCTCTGAAGGAAATTCTATACTATCATATCGACCAACTGAAAGCACAGTCCCGCCTCTCTTGGCTGCAGAGAAGATGCACTTTCTCTGTATTTTCTCTTGTGGTTGAAATCACTCAAAGGTGCACTGTAGTGCTTTTTAACAAAGACTAACCTTTAGGTGCTGGAACGGGAAATAACAGCTGATGTAACAAGTCTATATATATATCACCTCTAGTTGTAATAAAAACACACAACACTCCATTAAATGTACAATGTCTGAATTCAACATATTACTAAAATCAAAGTAAGAGTGTTCAAATCTTATTTCGTGTGACCTCTGTATAGGTGTCGTGTTAAATTGGCCAGCTGCTTGGAGTGTAGCATATCAGGTTAGCTGCTGATTAGTCTTTTTGATGGGCTTGAGGAGGCATATTATCTCTGACAGATTAGCAGTGACAACTGGAGAGGTGCAAATTAAAAGTTTCTTATCTCCACTCTGCACAAGGATAACTGTCACCGTGCTAAGAAGATCTGACCAGGAGAAGTCAAGATTATACTGTCACTTTCCAGTAAAGATTTTCAGTTCCACACATTTTTCAGAAACATTCTTTGATTCTCATCCAATCTTTTATTTGGCTTTAAAAAAACAGATTCATTATGTTTGTTTTATAATTAATCCACAGGCAATTTAATGTTTTTCATTCTGGTTAAAATCACATCAATTTATTCGCTGTCTCACAGGACTGGCATGAGCTCCCATGCAGGAATTATGAAAGAACATCTTCACTATTGCAAATATAATATGGATATCAAATATAACACCTAGTTATTAATTTACTACATCTAATCTTCCATCTCAGCCATTCATCATAAGCATGTTCATCAAATTACAACTAAGCGATCTTTTTACCAGTGTTGAACGACATAAGATCCACCCTGAGGGTGCCAAAGTATTAGATTCGGATAACTAATTCAGAACATGATGTATTAAGGTCAATGCTGATGCTGTCCTGCAAAGACTTTGTGGATAAAGTCACAGTTGGAGGGATTAATAGTGCAGCCAAGGTCAGGGAGGTAACTGTTTACAACTGTAATCAGCAACATTATTATTCCCTCAGAATAAAAAGTGCAAAACATGCCGACTGCTCGGCCTCCGGCTGCTACTTCAACACATAGAAAAATTAATACAGTTGATGTGGGCTGTGAATGAGTTTGCACACCAACAACATGAAAGAAGCTGTTAAGATGTTAAGTACTGTAATAGTGAATCTTTTCTCATTTCAAGTATAATGAGGGCTGCATTTAAAGATACACATAACAGAGAGCTTTCCTAAAATAAAGTGGATCAATCTTATTGGGTTCTCAGATTGTTTATTTTCTGTGGCTTCAGTTCGGATCATTTGAGTGGGTATATTTGCATACAGGTTTTGAACTGCCCATGGGAAGCAGCCAATGACATGAAAATACTGCAGAAAGCTTTCCACCGCTCCCTCTCCTTACTCTGCAATGCTCTCTCTCACTCTCTCTCTCTCTCTCTCTCTCTCTCTGTTGCTCGCTCTCCCTCTCTCTCTATTTTTCTCTCGTCTTTTTTAAAATGAGTCGGGAAGCCAACAACATAGCGTAACATTTAACGTTATCAAAGGAAGAGAGATGTCCTCCATTCCTCCTCTTATGGCAGGTATACCTCCTTCTTCTATGAATCCAAACAAACAATTTGTTACAGTGTGAAACAGGCTGATGTTTAGCGACTATAATGTTTACCGTGTGTGCATGTTAACATGCTAACATCAGCACCAAACACGCTAGTGCTAAACATCATGACATCGTTAAAGTCAGTGGGCTCATCTGCAGGGACCATGAATGTCATTGCAATGCATCCAGTAGTTGTAAAGATATTTCACTAAAAAAACAAAACATCAAACTGCTGGTGGCGCTAAAGGAAAGGTCAGATCTGAGGATATTTCACTGGATATGTGTAAATGTTCATCTGCTGGTGAAGCTCAGGAGATCGTCTTCTGGGGACCATGCATATCTGTATTATATTTCATGGCAAACCATCCTAAAGCTGTTTAGACATTTCATTGGACACCACAGATGTTAGCCTCATGGTAGCACAAGAGGAAAAGTCAGTATGATTCATCCTCTGTGGACCATGAATGTCTGTCTACAAAGTTTCATGGAAATTCATCCAGTAGTTGTGGATCAAAGCGGTGGGCCAACAGATCTAAGAAGTGTGTAAGTCCTTCATTCTTAGTCTGTATAAATTAAAATAATCAAAGAAATTGCTAATGTAAAAGGCGTTTTTACAATTACTATATGGAAATGCAGTTTCCCTCTTGGCATAATTAAAACTGTTAATGAACAGTATAAACACAAGGGGCTACCAGCACTGTTAATGAGCCATATTGGATAAAGCATCTTGACAATTTACAGTGCATCATCTCACAGTACGATGTGACACAAGGATACAGTAGGAGGACCTTGAACACTGATCAGGCTAAGTTGTCACAGGCAAGGACACACCAGACTGTGCAGTATATGCTATACTGTTC